>NW_027514591.1:0-165733 GCF_048772815.1 Callospermophilus lateralis
GGACCACAGATCTTTAATTCACGTGGTTTAAATGTTTCAATTTAGATTGGATAAACAGATAAATATAAATGTCTTCAAATTTATGCCTATAAGTTTTTCTAGGTGTTAAAAAATGTAATAAAATATTATTGTCTACCAAAGGTCTATATGACTTTGTTCTAGGACTTTTCCTTCAACCAAAAAATGGTTTACACTGTTCAATACATTTGTCTAATATTTTGATTAAAAAGTAAAGTAAATTTGATTTGGATTTACTCATTCATGAGTGTTTTTGTTTGATATCTGATTGATATACTAAGGTCTATCAATTTTTAGTACAAAATCTGTATAAAATGTTTACAATCTTATACAGACTTTCTACTAAAGTCTGTGTAAGATTGTAAAAATTAGTCATGTGTTAAAGAGACAAAAATTTCTTAAAACATAAGATTACTCATAACATTGTGTTTATTAAGTCTTATTTTTTCCAGAGCAAGCAACCATAAAAATTAAACAACTGTTTAAAACAGAACTGTTATTTTAGAGCACTGTACTGCCATTTCTTTAAAAGATAAACTTGGTTAATGTAGAAACATCAATGTAACTGTGATGCTATTAATGTGCTCATATCTTCCAGTTATACAACTCGATAAGGTAGAAACATTAAAAGAGCATTATATCAAGCTGGTGTTCTGAAGTTGTATGGTAAATAAAATATATATTGGGGATTTATTTACCTGTTATCAATAAGATATGTAAAGTTTTATGTTACACTTTACATTGTGCAACAATTTAAATGTATTTTTAAATTAATGAGAGCCTAATCTATTTGAATGTTAAAAACATTCAGCCATTCTTTAATTCATGTTTCAAAAGTGATATTATATGGTGTTAGCTAATGTTCATGTGACCTCAAACAATTTATGTAAACTTTGTAAAAGGATATTAAAAAACGAAGATCAGCTTTAGAACTAAAACACTTATGATTTATAAAGAGCCCTGTCTTACCTGAGATAAGGCTCTGTGTCCCATCTTACTACATGTGAGAATGACTACGAAAGCAGTAGGTCAGATTTTATTTCATTTAAAGTTATGTTCAAAAGTTTTGTTTTTTTCTTTTTTTTTTTTTCTCTCAAGTTTACTAGGATCTCAAACAGGGAATATAAAGTAAAACTCACCCAAAAAATTCAGGGTAGCATTACATTAACTAAGTATTTTTACTCTTGTTAAAAAATTTTGTTTTTTAATTTGCTTATAAGTGATCTAAAGATTCCCTGTTGGTGTTTTAACTATGGCTGGAATCTTTCAGAATAAAATCTTGTGATATCCTGGCTTAGATTCCCAGTGCTCTGTGTAAAGTCACCCTGGGCCAAGATCTCAGATTCCAATGGTGAATCTCATGTGTGGCCTCCTGAAATCCCAACACAATTCATGGCAATACTTCTCTGAGGTCAGTTACACAACTCAGTCTCTAAGGGGAATCACAACAGAGTTCAAGCCCAGGTGGACCCAGGCATCTCTTCAAATTGCCACACAAATGATGACAATTAAAACCAAAACACTCTCACATGGCCCTCTTCATCTTTTTATATAGACACTAATCATAACCTCTAGCTGGAGGTTTCCATGAGGGGCACAGCCCAAGACAGTGTCAAAAATAATCTCCCTTGTCCCTCATTTGCCTAAAGTCAGGGTGGCCTGGACAACCTTAGTGTGAACCAGAAGTGATCAAATAGGCCTGCCGTTAATACTACTCCACTTCTCAAATTTGAGGCCTACTGACTGTGGGGTATAGATTTTTAGTGTGAATTGGAGTTATAAGAAAACCCAAGCACCTATTGTCTCCCCTCTGCAGCCCTTTGAAGAACTTATTTGACACAAATGATCCCTATTCTCACTTGATGGAGGTCAGGAATCTTACAGAGGAAGTCGAGAGGCTTCATCCACAATGACTGAACTTTTTTCCATTTAGGTTTTGGATGCCCACATGGGATCTTTCTTTAGATTCATCAGGTGCTGAAAATCTAAACCACAGGCTCACACAGGGCCAAGAGGCTGATTCAGATACATCCATTTCCAAAGCAATGAAGCAAAGAGCCACAGGTGATGCCCATTCATTTCCATTTGAAAACTGTTTTCTTCAGGCTTCACAAAGGGGTGGCCTGAGGCAAAGACCTTTCTGACATTCAGAGCAACAGAACAATAGGTAATCAAAAGGCCCCAAGCAGGGTTTCTCCACGGAGACTTTCCTTGTTACTCTAATATGTGAGTTTTCTGAGTTGCTCGCCATTCCCTTCAGCTATCCAGTACATGGCCATGTCACAGAGCTTGGAGGTGGTACATATCTTGTACAAAAATACATGATACTAATCTTGAGAGTGGCCAGAATTCATGAAAAAATGGAAAATTAGGTAGATAGCAGGTGTTGCCCATGGATAAGGCAAGCCTCAGTCCATTCATTAATTGGAAAGGATGCATGCTGGGAAGCTTTCTACTAGACAGGACACACCCAATGAGCTATTTTTTTCTAATATCCACAAAGAAAAACACAGTGGGATACACGGACATAGAAACAGTCTCCTTGTCAAATGACTTACTGGAAACAGTCCACTCCAATCCAAACAAACCTCCTTTTTTACCTATTCTCAGAACATGGAAAAAAACCACAAACACAAACCAACACCCACAAATGCAACTCCTTCCCCCAAGTAGGTCTGTCACTATCTGGAGTGTCCTCTGACTGGTAGGCCATACGATGTTCCCCACAAATGGCCTTTCTGTCTCAGATCTGGTCTCCTTGGTCAACTCTGTGAAGTTGTCAGGAGGCAGTGGTGAGCCAATTCCTGTCCTCTCAGGAAAGACCCCTCTTCAGAGCTTTCTTAGTATTTGGCAACCCTTACATCAGTAGGTACCAAGAAAGACTGACTCTGTCCTTAGTAAATCCAAACAAGTGAGCCCACTGCGACTGGGACTTGGACTGGCTCTGGTGCCTGGCTTCCTGGATCACAAAATTCAGAGAGTTCCATCGCCAAGGAAATGAGGTGATGTCACTACCTTCAGGAAATAAATGAGGTCCCTGTCTTTTCCACTACTTTGTCCTAACAGTTGCATCCTAGTGTCTCCTGACATGGAGGCTGCCCTACTTCCTGTGATACTTTCACATGTTAGAATGGTATAGAAACCATAGTCACCTGGGAACAGCTCTCCACACAGGCCTGCTTTGGTCCATCTTCCCTGCATTAAGAATAGAGAGGCTGACTCAGACACATCCTTTCATCCTGACCATGTTGTTTGCCATGGAATATGACTTTTGTTCTCTCAGGTCTTTCATAGCTGCCTACATCTTCTCCAGGGATTATTTCTGCATGGATTTTGAGGTACTCAGCAGGTGGAAGATCTCCTAACTTCCTGTATTGTAATATCAACTTTATCCCTGCTCTTCTGTAAAGTGAGATTGAGGGAACATTGTATGGTTAGGGTTAATAGCATGTTCCATTTGGCTTAGGAATCATTCTGCTGGATGAATAATGGTATTGGGAACCAGCAATATTTATAAGAATATAGAGGTAAAATATAAGTATGAAAACAGAAATCTAGGTAATATTTGAAGCCCAGAAGGATTTGGGCTCTTGATTGGGATCCTTAGCTTGAGTAATGTTTTGCACCGAGGTCGATGCAAATCGATATACAATGGCATAAGACCCTGTACCTCAGATGATTGAATGTAGAAGAGAACATCCAGTGAAAAAGGGATAGTGTGTAGGATTAGAAAGATAGTCAGTAGGTTTAGGAGGAAGAGTGAGTCTAGGATTTGGACCAAAAGTTCTTTAGCAATAGGTTTCGGTTAGAGAGTGAATATAAATGGCACCATATGTGAAAAGTTGGGCACAATGATGAACTGGGAAAAATATGTAGAAAGGCAGACATCAATAGAGACATTAGGAAATCAGGCAAAGTATAACGTGAGTGATAAGATTTGACATTTTCAACAGGGTTGAGGTTGAATACATAATCTTAAAAAGAAACAAAAATGTAGTCACCAATTGGATTGACATTTGAGAGCATTAGGCAAACTGGACATGGATGTTTTTAGTAATCCATGTTCACATTCCATTGAGGCTTTATTGCAATCATAATGGTGACCTTTGCATTTTGTGTCCAGAATATTACTGTGATAATATGTATATGTAGATCAGGTGACATGAGTATTTCTTCCACCTTTTCTGGGAGCAATATTTTGAAAACATATAAATTAGTACTGGGGATACTAAGAGGTTTACCCTGTGTTGATGAATATAGAGATGATGCATTAATAGACAATACTGTGAAAAAATTATGTGACTGGTTCCAAATTTACATAATGGATTGTTTTAATATCTGAAAATATAGACGAAATCATATATTGATATATGTACATTCATTCCAACAAGTTATATATCTAATGGTATTATTAGGGTTACCGTTTATCATGAATAGTGTGTGAGTTTTGCTTCAAAAATGATAATGGAATCGAAAATAATGTGTTTAGAAAGAAGTCTAGTGAAAAGACCAGTCAAGAAACATAGAGGAATATATGTGTTCCAAAGGAGGAAGTGATTGAAAGTAAACCAAATATTTATAAATTTGTGAACTTGTGAATGAAAGGATATATTTTATGATGTCCATAAACTGAATAAATAATAACGCACCAAGTTTGAATAAAAATGAACTTTAAAAAACACATCATATCCAATAGGAATGTATTTGCATTGATGTTAAACTTGGTCAGTTAGTCTAGAAATATTAGGATTTGTAAGAACCCTTCCCTGAATTTAGTTTTCAGTACTAGGAAACAAATATGTATTTCAGTGGATGTATATTTCTGAGAATAAACTTGTTAAAAGTTGATTATAAATCCACATATATGAATATGAATGAATTCAGGTGGTGTATAAGAAGACATATATTTCATATTTTGGAAAATCTGGAGACTATATATATATATATATATATATATATTATATATATATATAGAGAGAGAGAGAGAGAGAGAGAGAGAGAGAGAGAGAGACAAACACACACACATTATAATGTCGCAATATATATGTCAATCGAAATTCATCATGAAAAATAACTCATCCGCATATCCCAAAATATTCATTTTACTGAACATGGATGTATGTATAATGTTGTTCATCTAGGAAGCTCACCCATGGGTTGAATTTTCTGTACCAACAGCGTTTAGGAGGAGTGATCTCTTCTCACAAATAGTATCTGCCAAGTCAGCCACCTTACAAGAATGTACGTGTGAAACCAGGTAGGATTCTATTTGTGCATATAAAAATACATGTGCTTAATAGGCTACAGAGAAAGGGAGACAGGAATTCATATATTTCTTAACTTTAAAAACACATGGAATAGTGTGTAGTGTCCCTCTTTATCCCTTTTGATTAACTTTGGCTTAAAAAAAAGAATTTTATTGAGAATTTTTGTATATATCTTTGTCAGGAATATTGCTCTGAAGATTTCTTTCCTTGATGTGTCTTTGTCTGATTTTGGTATGTGAGTGATAATAGCCTCATGGAATGAGTCTGGAGGAGTTCCATCCTTTTCTATTTTATGGAATAATTTGAGGAGTATTGTGATGAATGCTTCTTTGAAGGTCTTGTAGAACATGGCTGAGAATCTGTCTGTTCCTGGGCTTTGCTTGATTGGTAGGCTGTTGACAGCAACTTCTATTTCATTGCTTGAAATTGATTTGTTTAAATTGTTCACGTCCTACTAATTAAGTTTGGGTATATCTCTAAAATTTTATTGATGTCATCATGGTATTTTAATTAATTAGACTATAAATTTTCAAATTAGTTTTCAATTATTCTCTGTATTTTAGTTGTGTACTCAGTAAAAGTTCCTTTATGATCCTTAATTTTAGTAATTTGAGGTTTTTTTTCTTCATTAGCTTGGTTAAGGAAGTGTCAATTTTATTTATTTTTCAAAGATTAAATTTTGTGTTGTGTCAAAAAAAATAACACATGGAAAATTATTTCAATAAATTGAATAGATTTATAACTCCTACCTTATATTATGCAAAAGGCAAGTCCAACTATACACCATGTCTCTTCTGAAATGCTTGTATCTATTCTGTTTGGGTTCTTTTTCTCCATTATATTAGTATTAGTGGTAAGAGTCTCATAGGGTATATGAATGTTTCTGAGAATAATCTTGTGAAAAGATAATTATAAATCCACATTCATGAATATGAAAAATTTAGGAAGTGCAAAATAAGACACATATATTTCATACTTTGAAAAATTTGGAGAGTATATCTATATTTATATCTATATATCTATATCTATATCTATATCTATATCTATCTATCTATATATATATATATACACACACACACACACACACACACACACACACACACAACACTCACAGACATTAAAAAGTACCAATATAAATGCCAATCGAAATTCATCAGTAAATATATATCATCCACAAATGCAAAAAATATTTATTTTACTAAACATGAGTTTATATATAATGTATTTCTAATAGGACGCTCTCCTATAGGTTGAATTTTCATTTCCAAAAGCATTTAGGAGGAGTGAACTCTTCTCACAATTTGTATCTGCCAAGACAGCCACCTCACAAAAATGTACGTGTGATACCTGGTAGAATTCTATATATGCATATAAATATACATGTGTGAATAGGCTACAGAAAAGGAAAACAAGAATTCACATATTTGTTAAGTTTAAAAACACATGGACAATATTACAATTAAAATTTGACTAGATTTATAACTCCAACCTTATATAAGGCAAATGTCAAGTCCAACTATACAACATGTCTCCTCTGAAGTGCTTGTATTTCTATTGTGTTGGGTTAATTTTCACGATTATATTAGGATGAATAGTCTGAGTCTACTAGGTATGGGTTATTGTCAGGGATTCAGTACTTCGAATGAAAAATTGGAAAATGAATCCAATGTGTATGTAAATATACGCTGCACAAATATCCTCCCGCTCTCATCCAGAACAATGCCTTGACATTACCTTCACCACAAGTAAGACACAACTAGAGGAGAAGAGTTACAAAATCAGTGAATACATATCTGGAATGGAAAATGCTAAGGAGTTCACATTCTGGAGGCGGTAGAGGAGTTTCAAAAAGTAAGGGACAGGGTAAACACTCCACAAACATGGAGCTCTGCTGGCCTAAAAACTTTTTGAGAAACTGCCTCTGAGCTTCCGCACTTGAAATATATGTTGTTTTCAGGAGATTTGGCTTCCTTTGTAGTGAGACCATCAAAGCTGGGTCTACATCTATGTGACCTGGAGGACATGGTTTCTTATTTTCCAATGAACAAGATGAAGCAGTGCTGAATCCTCTCTTTGTAAGTAAACTGAGGCCACTGGGGACTAAGTGTCTCCCCGTGTGGACTGTGAAGCCATTTGGTCCTCCTCCATTTTTTGTGGAGTTTTTGCTGCTGCACTGTGAGTTTGGTAGTTGTTTCACGAAATACTAGGAGCTAAACTGGGACACAGTGCTGGAGGGAGTTCTGTCACGTGTGGTGGGTCAGGGTCTGCAAGAGAATGCACCAACTAGGCTTCTATCTCTCACAGCTTGCCCCATTGCCCCCTTTTCCATATCAACCTGATTCTTAATTTTCCTCTGAAAACTCTCCATATAACAAGATGCCTTTACATATAAGGGTCTGCTGGCTGCACCATGTCAGTTACAAGCCATTTGGAATCCAATGGTAGATCCACAAGGCCCTTCCACGAATGTTTTATCAAACACCTCCCCACCACTGCTCTAGACCCACTACTCAGCAGGCTACAAACTACTGGCATCTCTGTTCTACACCATTTTCATGAAACTCAGTAAATCAAGGCACTGTCTCGTATAATCATGATCAGCAAAAGGACATCCAATGTTTCTCCAGTACCACCTGGTCATAGGTATTTCAAAAATTTCATGGTGTTTATCTAGCCATTTTTCAAGCATGAAGTTGGAGGCACTGTGGGTTTCAATTCATTCAGCAAAGATTAAATGGTGAGGAAGCTCATTTCAATAAAATCTCTGGAGAACTCTCACAGGCAAGGCTTCCCAAAGAGTGGACAAAAGGTCACATTAGGCGAGGCCCATTGAGGTCTATAATGTGAGGTCCATGTGTGTTTTGACTCTCAACTATGGCTGCCATTTCTTTAAAGATAAAATCATGTGATATCCTTGCTGAGATTCCCAAGCCTCTGTGGAAATCCACCCGGGGCCTAGGTCTCAGTTTTCAAGAGCGACTTTCATGCATGGCATCTTAAAATCCCAACAAAATTCATGGCAATGCTTCTCTGAGTTCAGTTCCAAAACCCAGTCTCTAAGGGGAATCACACCAGAGTTCAAGCCCACGTGGACACAGTCATTTATTCCAATGCCACACAAATGAGCAACATTAAAACCAAAACACTCCCACATAGCCCTCATCTTATTCCATATAGTCAATCATCTTAACATCTGGCTGGAGGTTTCCATGAAGGGCGCAGCCCAAGACAGTGTCCAAAATCAGCTCGTTTGCCCCTCATTTGCCTAAAGTCAGGGTAGGCTGGACACCGTTTCTGTGAACCAGGAGTGAACAAATAAACCTGCCGTTAATACTTCTATGTTTCTCCAATTTGAGGTCTACTGATTTTAGGTATCAATTCTTTAGGTGATTTAGAGTCAAGCGAAAACACAAGCACCTCTGCAGGGCTTTGAAGAACTCATTTGACCTAAATAATCCCTATTCTCATTTGATGGAGTGCAGCAACCTAACAGAGGAAGGCAAGAGACTTCATCCAAAATGAATGATATTTTTTGCCATTGTGGTTGTGGAGGCTCACATGGGATCATTCTTAAGATCAATCAGGTGCTGAGAATCTAAGCTACAGCCACACACAGGTCCAAGAGGCTGATAAAGACACATCCCTTTCCAAAGCAATTAAGCAAAGAGCCACAGGTGAGGCCCATTCATTTCCATTTGAAAACTGTTTTCTTCAGGCTTCACAAAGCGGTGGCCTGAGGCAAAGACCTTCCTGACATTCAGTGCAACACAGCAATAAGTAAGCAAAAAGCCCAAAGCAGTGTTTCTGCACTGAGACTTTCCTGGTCACACTGATATCTGAGTTTTCTGAGATGCTCGCCATTCTCTTCAACTATCCTTTACATGGCCATGTCACAGAGCTTGGAGGTGGTACATATTTTGGACACAAATCCATGAGCCTATTCTGGAGAGTGGCCAGAATTCAGGAAGAAAACAACAACTTAGAAAGATAACAGGTGTTGCACATCGATAAGACACGCTGCAGTCCATTCATATATTGGGCAGGATGAATTATAGGGAAGATTTATACTAGACAGGACACATCCATTAATGCATTCTCTTTTCTAATGTCTACAACAACGGACACAGTGGGATACACAGAAACAGAAACACTCGCCGTGTCAAATGACTTACTAGAAACTGTCCACTCCAAACCAAACAAAACGCCTTTCCTATCTATTCTCAGAACATGAGACAAAACAACAAACCCACACCCACTCCCACAAAGGCACCTCCTGCCCCCAAGTAGGTCTTTGACTATCCGAAGTATCCTCTGACTGGTGGGCCATACTATGTTCCCTCGACATGGCCTGTCTTCTCTCAGATCATGTTTCCTTGACCAACTCTGTGAAGATGTCAGGAAAAAGTGGTTAGCCACTACCTGTTTTCTCAGGAAAGGTCCATATTCATAGCTCTCCTTGCATTTGGCCATCCTCACATCATTAGGTACCAAGAAAACTGACTCTGTCCTTGGTAAATCCAAACAAGTGAGCCCACTGGGCCTGGGACTGGGACTGCCTCTGCGTGCCTGGCTTCTTGGATACCAAGTTCAGAGAGTTCCATCACCAAGGAAATGAGGTATGTCACATTCTTTGGAACTGAATGAGGTCACTGCCTTGGCAACCACTTTGTCCTAACAGTTGCTTCCAAGGGTTACATAAGATGGAGGTTTCCCCTACTTCCTGTGGCACTTTCATAAGGTAGAATGTATATCAACCATTGGCACCCTGGAACAGCTCTCCACTCAGGCCTGGATTGTTCCACCTTGTCTACAGTAAGAAGAGAGAGGCAGATTCAGACACATCCCTTCATCCTGACCAGGTTGTTTGCCATGGAAGATGACTTTTGCTCTCTCAAGTGCTTCATACCTGCCTACAACTTCTCCAGGTATCATTTGTGCATGGACATTTGAGGTTCTCATCTGGTGGAAGATCCCCAACTTTCCTGTATTGTAAGAACCCCTCTGTCCCTGCTCTTCTGTAAAATGATTGAGGGAACAGTGTATACTTGGGGTTAAAAACAGGTTTGATTTGGTGACGAATGATTCTGTGCGATGAATAATGGCATTGGGAACCTGCAATATTTACAAGAATATAGAGGTGAAATATAAGTATGAAAACAGAAATCTAGGTATGCTTTGAAGCCCAGAAGGGTTTTGCCCTTGATTGGGATACTTAGCTTTGAATTATGTTCTGCAAAGATGTCTCAGATAATTCGAATTACAATGGCATAGGACGTTGTACATTGGATGATAGAATTTAGAGGAGAACATCAGGTCAAAAAGGCATATTCAGTAGGATTAGGAAGATAGTCGGTAGGTTTAGGAAGAAGAGTGAGTACAGGATTTGGACCAAAAGTTCTTTAGCAATAGACTTTTGGTTATAGAGTGAATGTAAATGTCAGCACATATGAAGAGTCAGTCACTATGTTGAACTGGGGAAAATATGTAGAAAAGCAGATATCAATAGAAACATTACGAAATCAGGCAAAGTATATAGTGAGGGATAGAATTAGACATTTTCAACAGTGTTGAGTTTGAATATATAAATAGGAAAAAACAAATATGTAGTCACCAATAGGATTGACAATTGACAGCATTAGGCAACCTGGATGTGGATGTTTTTAGAAATCCATGTTCACTTTCCATTTAGGCTTTGGTACAATCATAAGTGTGACCTTTCCATTTTTTGTCCAGAATATTACTGTGATAATGAGGTGACATGAGTATTTCTTTCACCATTTCTGGGAGCAATATATTGAAGATGTAATATTAGAATCGGGGTACAAAGAGGTGTACCCTGTTTCTATGAACATAGAAAAAAAGCATGAATAGACCATACTGTGAATAAATAATATAATTTTTTCAACTTTAAATAATGAATTGAACTGATATCTGAAAAATTAAAGGAAATCGTATATTGATATACAATCATTCATTCCAACCAGTTATATATCTATTGGAAATATTAGTGTTTTGGTTTATCATGAAGAGTGTGTGAGTTTTGCTTCAAAATGATTATGGAAATTCAAAATTATGTGTTTGGAAAGAAGTCTGATGAAAGGACCAGTCAAGAAACCCTGACAATACATGTGTTCTGAAGCAAGAAGTCATTAAAGTTGAAACAAATGCCTATTAATTTGTGAACTTGTGGATGCAATGTATATCCTATGATGTGCAAAAACTGAAGAAACAATAATGTACCAGTGTCGAATACAAATGAATGACAAATTACATATCATGTCCCATAGGAGTCTTCTTGCATTGATGTTAGACTGGGTCAGTTACTGTAGAGTAATTAGGATTTGTATGCACCATTCACTGAAGTTAGGTTTCAGTACTATGAAACAAATATGTATTTCAGGTGGATGAATATTTCTGATTATAATCTTGTGAAAAGTTGATTATAAATCCACATACATGTACATGAATGAATTTAGAGAGTATATATTAGACACATTTTTTCATATTTTGAAAAATTTGGAGAGTATATATATATCTATGTCTATACACACACACAGACATACACACACAGAGACACACACACACACACACAGACACACACACACACACAACATTCACAGACATTAAAAAGTACCAATATAAATGCCAATCGAAATTCATCAGTAAATATATATCATCCACAGATGCAAAAATTTTTATTTTACTGAACATGAGTTTATGCATAATTTTGTTCTACTAGGACGTTCTCCTATAGGTTGAATTTTCATTTCCAACAGCATTTAGGAGGAGTGAACACTTCTCACAATTTGTATCTGCCAAGACAGCCACCTCACAAAAATGTATGTGTGATACCTGGTAGGATTCTATATATGCATATAAATATACATGTGTGAATAGGCTACAGAAAAGGGAAATAAGAATTCATATATTTGTTAAGCTTAAAAACACATGGAGAATATTTCAATTAAAATTTGACGAGATTTATAACTCCTACCTTATATAATGCAAATGTCAAGTTCAACTATACAACATGTCTCCTCTGAAGTGCTTGTATTTCTATTGTGTTGGGTTAAATTTCCCCATTATATTAGGATGAATAGTCTGAGTCTACTAGGTAAGTTTTAGTGTCCGGGATTCAGTACTTCAAATGGAAAATTGGAAAATGAATCCAATGTGTATGTAAATATATGCTGCACAAATATCCTCACGCTCTCATCCAGAACAATGCCTTGACATTACCTTCACCCCAAGTAACACACAATTAGAGGAGAAGAGTTACAAAATCAGTGAATACATATCTGGAATGGAAAATGCTCAGGAGTTCACAAACTTGGAGGTGGTAGAGGAGTTTCCAAAAGTAAGGGACAGGGTAAACACTCCACAAACATGAAGCTCTGCTGCCCTAAAAACTTTTTGAGAAACTGCCTCTGAGCTTCCGCACTTGAAATATATGTTGTTTTCATGAGATTTGGCTTCCTTTGTAGTGAGACCATCAAAGCTGGGTCTGCATCTATGTGACCTGGAGGACATGGTTTCTTATTTTCCAATGAACAAGAGGAAGCAGTGCTGAATCCTCTCTTTTTAGGTAAATTAAGGTCACTAGAGACTAAGTGTCTCCCCATCTCCCCGCGTGGACTGTGAAGCCAATTGGTCCTCCTCCACTTTTTGTGGTGTTTAGGCTGCTGCACTGTGAGTTTGGTATTTGTTTCACGAAATACTAGCAGCTAAACTGGGACACAGTGCTGGAGGGAGTTCTGTCACGTGTGGTGGGTCAGGGTCTGCAAGAGAATGCACCAACTAGGCTTCTATCTCTCACAGCTTGCCCCATTGCCCCCTTGTCCATATCAACCTGATTCTTCATTTTCCTCTTAAAACTCTCCATATAACAAGATGCCTTTACATATAAGTGTCTGCTGGCAGCACCATGTCAGTTACAAGCCATTTGGAATCCAATGGTAGATCCACATGGCCCTACCACGGATGTTTTATCAAACACCTCCCCACCACTGCTCTAGACCCACTACTCAGCAGGCTCCAACTTACTGGCATCTCTGTTCTACACCATTTTCATGAAACTCAGTAAATCAAGGCACTGTCTGGAATACTCATGATCAGCAATAGGACATCCAATGTTTCTCCAGTGCCACCTGGTCATAGGAATTTCAAAAATTTCATGGTATTTATCTAGCCATTTTTCAAGCATGAAGTTGGAGGCACTGTGGGTTTCAATTCATTCAGCAAACATTAAATGGTGAGGAAGCTCATTTCAATGAAATCTCTGGAGAAATCTCACAGGCAAGGCTTCCCAAAGAATGGACAAAAGGTCACATTAGGCCAGGCCCATTGAGGTCTACAATGTGAGGTGCATGTGTGTTTTGACTCTCAACTATGGATGCCATTTCTTTAAGAAAAAATCATGTGATGTCCTTGCTGAGATTCCCAGGCCTCTGTGGAAATCTACCCGGGGCCTAGGTCTCAGTTTCCAAGAGCGACTTTCATGCGTGGCCTCTTAAAATCCCAACAAAATTCATAGCAATGTTTCTCTGAGTTCAGTTCCAAAACCCAGTGTTTAAGGGGAATCACACCAGAGTTCAAGCCCACGTGGAACCAGTCATTTTTTCCAATGCCACACAAATGACCAACATTAAAACCAAAACACTCCCACATGGCCCTCACCTTATTCCATATAGTCAATCATCTTAACATCTGGCTGGAGGTTTCCATGAGGGGTGCAGCCCAAGACAGTGTCCAAAATCAGCTCGTTTGCCCCTCATTTGCCTAAAGTCAGGGTAGCCTGGACACCGTTGCTGTGAACCAGGAGTGAACAAATAAGCCTGCCGTTAATACTTCTATGTTTCTCCAATTTGAGGGCTACTGATTTTAGGTATCGATTCTTTAGGTGATTTAGAGTCATGCGAAAACACAAGCACCTCTGCAGGGCTTTGAAGAACTCATTTGACTCACAGAATCCCTATTCTCATTTGTTGGAGTGCAGGAACCTAACAGAGGAAGGCAAGAGTCTTCATCCACAATGAATGATATTTTTTGCCATTTTGGTTTTGGAAGCTCACATGGGATCATTCTTAAGATCCATCAGGTGCTGAGAATCTAAGTCATAGCCACACACAGACCAAGAGGCTGATAAAGACACATCCCTTTCCAAAGCAATTAAGCAAAGAACCACAGGTGAGGCCCATTAATTTCCATTTGAAAACTGTTTTCTTCAGGCTTCACAAAGGGGTTGCCTGAGGCAAAGACCTTCCTGACATTCAGTGCAACACAACAATAAGTAAGCAAATAGCCCAAAGCAGTGTTTCTGCACTAAGAGTTTCCTGGTCACACTGATATCTGAGTTTTCTGAGATGCTCGCCATTCTCTTCAACTATCCTTTACATGGCCATGTCACAGAGCTTGGAGGTGGTACATATTTTGGACACAAATCCCTGAGCCCATTCTGGAGAGTGGCCAGAATTCAGGAAGAAAACAACAACTTAGAAAGATAGCAGGTGTTGCACATCGATAAGACAAGCTGCAGTCCATTCATATATTGGGCAGGATGAATTATAGGGAAGATTTATACTAGAAAGGACACATCCATTAATGCATTCTCTTTTCTAATGTCTACAACAACGGACACAGTGGGATACACATAAACAGAAACACTCGCCTTGTCAAATGACTTACTAGAAACTGTCTGCTCCAAACCAAACAAACCGCCTTTTCTATCTATTCTCAGAACATGAGACAAAACAACAAACCCACACCCACTCCCACAAAGGCACCTCCTTCCCCCAAGTAGGTCTGTGACTATCCGGAGTGTCCTCTGACTGGTGGGCCATACTATGTTCCCCCGAAATGGCCTGTCTTCTCTCAGATCTTGTTTCCTTGACCAACTCTGTGAAGATGTCAGGAAAAAGCGCTTAGCCACTACCTGTTTTCTCAGGAAAGGTCCATCTTCAGAGCTCTTCTGGCATTTGGCCCTCCTCACATCATTAGGTACCAAGAAAACTGACTCTGTCCTTGGTAAATCCAAACAAGTGAGCCCACTGGGCCTGGGACTGGGACTGCCTCTGCGTGCCTGGCTTCTTGGATACCAAGTTCAGAGAGTTCCATCACCAAGGAAATGAGGTATGTCACATTCTTTGGAACTGAATGAGGTCACTGCCTTGGCAACCACTTTGTCCTAACAGTTGCTTCCAAGGGTTACATAAGATGGAGGTTTCCACTACTTCCTGTGACACTTTCATAAGGTAGAATGTATATCAACCATTGGCACCCGGGAACAGCTCTCCACTCAGGCCTGGATTGTTCCACCTTGTCTACAATAAGAAGAGATAGGCAGATTCAGACACATCCCTTCATCCTGACCAGGTTGTTTGCCAAAGGAAGATGACTTTTGCTCTCTCAGGAGCTTCATACCTGCCTACAACTTCTCCAGGTATCATTTGTGCATATACATTTGAGGTTCTCATCTGGTGGAAGATCCCCAACTTTCCTGTATTGTAAGAACCCCTCTGTCCCTGCTCTTCTGTAAAATGATTGAGGGAACAGTGTATACTTGGGGTTAAAAACAGGTTTGATTTGGTGACGAAAGATTCTGTGCGATGAATAATGGGATTGGGAACCTGCAATATTTACAAGAATATAGAGGTGAAATATAAGTATGAAAAAAGAAATCTAGGTATGCTTTGAAGCCCAGAAGTGTTTTGCCCTTGATTGGGATACTTAGCTTTGAATTATGTTCTGCAAAGATGTCTCAGATAATTTGATATACAATGGCATAGGACCTTGTACATTGGATGATTGAATTTAGAAGAGAACATCCAGTCAAAAAGGGATATTCAGTAGGATTAGGAAGATATTCGGTAGGTTTAGGAAGACGAGTGAGTATAGGATTTGGACCAAAAGTACTTTAGCAATAGACTTTTGGTTATAGAGTGAATGTAAATGTCAGCACATATGAAGAGTCAGACACTTTGTTGAACTGGGGAAAATATGTAGAAAAGCAGATATCAATGGAAACATTACGAAATCAGGCAAAGTATAAAGTGAGGGATAGAATTAGACATTTTCAACAGGGTTGAGTTTCAATATATAAATTAGGAAAAAACAAATATGTAGTCACCAATAGGAGTGACAATTGACAGCATTAGGCAACCTGTACATGGATGTTTTTAGAAATCCATGTTCACTTTCCATTTAGGCTTTGGTACAATCATAAGTGTGACCTTTCCATTTTTGTCCAGAATATTACTGTGATAATGAGGTGACATGAGTATTTCTTTCACCATTTCTGGGAGCAATATATTGAAGATGTCAAATGAGAATCGGGGGTACAAATAGGTGTACCCTGTTTCTATGAACATAGAGAAAAACCACGAATAGACCATACTTGAATAAATAATATAACTTTTTTGAACTTTAAATAATGAATTGAACTGATATCTGAAAAATAAAAGGAAATTGTATATTGATATATAATAATTCATTCCAACCAGTTATATATCTAATGGAAATATTAGTGTTTTGGTTTATCATGAAGAGTGTGTGAGTTTTGCTTCAAAATGATTATGGAAATTCAAAATAATGTGTTTGGAAAGAAGTCTCATGAAAAGACCAGTCAAGAAACCCTGACAATACATGTGTTCTGAAGCAAGAAGTGATTAATGTTGAAACAAATGCCTATTAATTTGTGAACTTGTGCATGAAATGTATATCCTATGATGTGCAAAAACTGAAGAAACCATAATGCACCAGTGTCGAATACAAATGAATGACAAATTACATATCATGTCCCATAGGAGTCTACTTGCATTGATGTTAGACTGGGTCAGATACTGTGGAATAATTAGGATTTGTATGCACCCTTCACTGAAGTTAGTAGTCAGTACTAGGAAACAAATATGTATTTCAGGTGGATGAATATTTCTGATTATAATCTTCTGAAAAGTGGATTATAAATCAACATAAATGAACATGAATGAATTTAGAGAGTGTATACTAGACACATATATTTCATATTTGGAAAACTTTGGAAAGTATATCTATATCTATATCTATACACACACACACACACACACACACACACACACACACAACACTCACAGACATTAAAAAGTACCAATATAAATGCCAATCGAAATTCATCAGTAAATATATATCATCCACAGATGCAAAAATATTTATGTTACTGAACATGAGTTTATGTATAACGTTGTTCTTCTAGGACGCTCTCTTATAGGTTGAATTTTCATTTCCAACAGCATTTAGGAGGAGTGAACACTTCTCACAATTTGTATCTGCCAAGACATCCACCTTACAAAAATGTACGTGTGATACCTGGTAGGATTCTATATATGCATATAAATATACATGTGTGAATAGGCTACAGAAATTGGAAACAAGTATTCACATATTTGTTAAGTTTAAAAACACATGGAGAATATTTCAATTAAAATTTGACTAGATGTATAACTCCTACCTTATATAATGCAAATGTCAAGTCCAACTATAGAACATGTCTCCTCTGAAGTGCTTGTATTTCTATTGTGTTGGGTTAATTTTCCCCATTATATTAGGATGAATAGTCTGAGTCTACTAGGTATGGGTTAGTGTCAGGGATTCAGTACTTCGAATGAAAAATTGGAAAATGAATCCAATGTGTATGTAAATATATGCTGCACACATATCCTCCCGCTCTCATCCAAAACAATGCCTTGACATTACCTTCACCCCAAGTAAGACACAATTAGAGGAGAAGAGTTACACAATCAGTGAATACATATCTGGAATGGAAAATGCTCAGGAGTTCACAACCTTGGAGGTGGTTTAGGAGTTTCCTAAAGTAAGGGACATGGTAAACACTCCACAAACATGTAACTCTGCTGGCCTAAAAACTGTTTGAGAAACTGCCTCTGAGCTTCCGCACTTTAAATATATGTTGTTTTCATGAGATTTGGCTTCCTTTGTAGTGAGACCATCAAAGCTGGGTCTGCATCTATGTGACCTGGAGGACATGGTTTCTTATTTTCCAATGAACAAGATGAAGCAGTGCTGAATCCTCTCTTTATAGATAAACTGAGGCCACTGGGGACTAAGTGTCTCCCCGTCTCCCCGTGTGGACTGTGAAGCCATTTGGTCCTCCTCCACTTTTTGTGGTTTTTAGGCTGCTGCACTGTGAGTTGGGAATTTGTTTCACGAAATACTAGCAGCTAAACTGGGACACAGTGCTGGAGGGAGTTCTGTCACGTGTGGTGGGTCAGGGTCTGCAAGAGAATGCACCAACTAGGCTTCTATCTCTCACAGCTTGCCCCATTGCCCCCTTGTCCATATCAACCTGATTCTTAATTTTCCTCTTAAAACTCTCCATATAACAAGATGCCTTTACATATAAGGGTCTGCTGGCAGCACCATGTCAGTTACAAGCCATTTGGAATCCAATGGTAGATCCACATGGCCCTACCACGGATGTTTTATCAAACACCTCCCCAGCACTGCTCTAGACCCACTACTCAGCAGGCTCCAACTTACTGGCATCTCTGTTCTACACCATTTTCATGAAACTCAGTAAATCAAGGCACTGTCTGGTATACTCATGATCAGCAACAGGACATCCAATGTTTCTCCAGTGCCACCTGGTCATAGGAATTTCAAAAATTTCATGGTATTTATCTAGCCTTTTTTCAAGATTGAAGTTGGAGGCACTGTGGGTTTCAATTCATTCAGCAAACATTAAATGGTGAGGAGGCTCATTTCAATGAAATCTCTGGAGAAATCTCACAGGCAAGGCTTCCCAAAGAATGGACAAAAGGTCATATTAGGCCAGGCCCATTGAGGTCTACAATGTGAGGAGCATGTGTGTTTTGACTCTCAACTATGGCTGCCATTTCTTTAAGAATAAAATCATGTGATATCCTTGCTGAGATTCCCAGGCCTCTGTGGAAATCTACCCGGGGCCTAGGTCTCAGTTTCCAAGAGCGACTTTCATGCGTGACCTCTTAAAATCCCAACAAAATTCATAGCAATGCTTCCTTGACTTTCAGTTCCAAAACCCAGTGTTTAAGGGGAATCACACCAGAGTTCAAGCCCACGTGGAACCAGTCATTTTTTCCAATGCCACACAAATGACCAACATTAAAACCAAAACACTCCCACATGGCCCTCACCTTATTCCATATAGTCAATCATCTTAAACTCTGGCTGGAGGTTTTCATGAGGGGTGCAGCCCAAGACAGTGTCCAAAATCAGCTCGTTTGCCCCTCATTTGCCTAAAGTCAGGGTAGCCTGGACACCGTTGCTGTGAACCAGGAGTGAACAAATAAGCCTGCCGTTAATACTTCTGTGTTTCTCCAATTTGAGGCCTACTGATTGTAGGTATGGATTCTTTAGGTGATTTAGAGTCATGCGAAAACACAAGCACCTCTGCAGGGCTTTAAGAACTCATTTGATCCAAAGAATCCCTATTCTCATTTGTTGGAGTGCAGGAACCTAACAGAGGAAGGCAAGAGACTTCATCCACAATGAATGATATTTTTTTGCCATTTTGGTTTTGAAAGCTAACATGGGATCATTCTTAAGATCCATCAGGTGCTGAGAATCTAAGTCACAGCCACACACAGGTTTAAGAGGCTGATAAAGACACATCCCTTTCCAAAGCAATTAAACAAAGAGCCACATTTGAGGCCCATTCATTTCCATTTGAAAACTGTTTTCTTCAAGCTTCACAAAGGGGTGGCCTGAGGCAAAGACCTTCCTGACATTCAGTGCAACACAACAATAAGTAAGCAAAAGGCCCAAAGCAGGGTTTCTGCACTGAGACTTTCCTTGTCACACTGATATCTGAGTTTTCTGAGATGCTCGCCATTCTCTTCAGCTATCCAGTACATGGCCATGTCACAGAGCTTGGAGGTGGTACATATTTTGGACACAAATCCCTGAGCCTATTCTGGAGAGTGGCCAGAATTCAGGAAGAAAACAACAACTTAGAAAGATAGCAGGTGTTGCACATCGATTAGACAAGGTGCAGTCCATTCATATGTTGGGCAGGATAAATTATGGGAAGATTTATACTAGACAGGACACATCCATTAATGCATTCTCTTTTCTAATGTCTACAACAACGGATACAGTGGGATACACATAAACAGAAACACTCGCCTTGTCAAATGACTTACTAGAAACTGTCTGCTCCAAACCAAACAAACCGCCTTTTTGATCTATTCTCAGAACATGAGACAAAACAACAAACACACACCCACTCCCACAAAGGCACCTCCTTCCCCCAAGTAGGTCTGTGACTATCCGGAGTGTCCTCTGAGTGGTGGGCCATACTATGTTCCCCCGAAATGGCCTGTCTTCTCTCAGATCTTGATTCCTTGACCAACTCTGTGAAGATGTCAGGAAAAAGTGGTTAGCCACTACCTGTTTTCTCAGGAAAGGTCCATCTTCAGAGCTCTCCTGGCATTTGGCCATCCTCACATCATTAGGTACCAAGAAAACTGACTCTGTCCTTGGTAAATCCAAACAAGTGAGCCCACTGGGCCTGGGACTGGGACTGCCTCTGGGTGCCTGGCTTCTTGGATACCAAGTTCAGAGAGTTCCATCACCAAGGAAATGAGGTATGTCACATTCTTTGGAACTGAATGAGGTCACTGCCTTGGCAACCACTTTGTCCTAACAGTTGCTTCCAAGGGTTACATAAGATGGAGGTTTCCCCTACTTCCTGTGACACTTTCATAAGGTAGAATGTATATCAACCATTGGCACCCGGGAACAGCTCTCCACTCAGGCCTGGATTGTTCCACCTTGTCTACAATAAGAAGAGAGAGGCAGATTCAGACACATCCCTTCATCCTGACCATGTTGTTTGCCATGGAAGATGACTTTTGCTCTCTCAGGAGCTTCATACCTGCCTACAACTTCTCCATGTATCATTTGTGCATGGACATTTGAGGTTCTCATCTGGTGGAAGATCCCCAACTTTCCTGTATTGTAAGAACCCCTCTGTTTCTGCTCTTCTGTAAAATGTTTGAGGGAACAGTGTATATTGGGGTTAAAAACAGGTTTGATTTGGTGATGAATGATTCTGTGCGATGAATAATGGGATTGGGAACCTACAATATTTACAAGAATATAGAGGTGAAATATAAGTTTGAAAAAAGAAATCTAGGTATGCTTTGAAGCCCAGAGGGTTTTGCCCTTGATTGGGATTCTTAGCTTTGAATTATGTTCTCCAAAGATGTCTCAGATAATTTGATATACAATGGCATAGGACCTTGTACATTGGATGATTGAATTTAGAAGAGAACATCCAGTCAAAAAGGGATATTCAGTAGGATTAGGAAGATAGTCGGTAGGTTTAGGAAGACGAGTGAGTGTAGGATTTGGACCAAAAGTTTTTTAGCAATAGACTTTTGGTTATAAAGTGAATGTAAATGTCTGCACATATGAAGAGTCAGACACTATGTTGAACTGGGGAAAATATGTAGAGAAGCAGATATCAATGGAAACATTACGAAATCAGGCAAAGTATAAAGTGAGGGACAGAATTAGACATTTTCAACAGGGTTGAGTTTCAATATATAAATTAGGAAAAAACAAATATGTAGTCACCAATAGGAGTGACAATTGACAGCATTAGGCAACCTGGACATGGATGTTTTTAGAAATCCATGTTCACTTTCCATTTAGGCTTTGGTACAATCATAAGTGTGACCTTTCCAGTTTTTGTCCAGAATATTGCTGTGATAATGAGGTGACATGAGTATTTCTTTCACCATTTCTGGGAGCAATATATTGAAGATGTAAAATTAGAATCGGGGGTGCAAAGAGGTGTACCCTGTTTCTATGAACAGAGAAAAACCACAAATAGACCATACTGTGAATAAATAATATAACTTTTTTGAACTTTAAATAATGAATTGAACTGATATCTGAAAAATAAAAGGATATTGTATATTGATATACAATCATTCATTCCAACCAGTTATATATCTAATGGAAATATTAGTGTTTTGGTTTATCATGAAGAGTGTGTGAGTTTTGCTTCAAAATGATTATGGAAATTCAAAATAATGTGTTTGGGAAGAAGTCTCATGAAAGACAAGTCAAGAAACCCTGAAAATACATGTTTTCTGAAGCAAGAAGTGATTAATGTTGAAACAAATGCCTATTAATTTGTGAACTTGTGCATGAAATGTATATCCTATGATGTGCAAAAACTGAAGAAACAATAATGTACCAGTGTCGAATACAAATGAATGACAAATTACATATCATGTCCCATAGGAGTCTACTTGCATTGATGTTAGACTGGGTCAGATACTGTAGAATAATTAGGATTTGTATGCACCCTTCACTGAAGTTAGTAGTCAGTACTAGGAAACAAATATGTATTTCAGGTGGATGAATATTTCTGATTATAATTTTGTGAAAAGTTGATTATAAATCAACATACATGAACATGAATGAATTTATAGAGTGTGTACTAGACACATATATTTCATATTTGGAAAACTTTGGAGAGTATATCTATATCTATATCTATACACACACACACACACACACACACACACAACACTCACAGACATTAAAAAGTACCAATATAAATGCCAATCAAAATTCATCAGTAAATATATATCATCCACAGATGCAAAAATATTTATGTTACTGAACATGAGTTTATGTATAATGTTGTTCTACTAGGACGCTCTCTTATTGGTTGAATTTTCATTTCCAACAGCATTTAGGAGGAGTGAACACTTCTCACAATTTGTATCTGCCAAGACGTCCACCTTACAAAAATGTACGTGTGATACCTGGTAGGATTCTATATATGCATATAAATATACATGTGTGAATAAGCTACAGAAATTGGAAACAAGTATTCACATATTTGTTAAGTTTAAAAACACATGGAGAATATTTCAATTAAAATTTGACTAGATGTATAACTCCTACCTTATATAATGCAAATGTCAAGTCCAACTATAGAACATGTCTCCTCTGAAGTGCTTGTATTTCTATTGTGTTTGGTTAATTTTCCCCATTATATTAGGATGAATAGTCTGAGTCTACTAGGTATGGGTTAGTGTCAGGGATTCAGTACTTCGAATGAAAAATTGGAAAATGAATCCAATGTGTATGTAAATATATGCTGGACAAATATCCTCCCGCTCTCATCCAAAACAATGCCTTGACATTACCTTCACCCCAAGTAAGACACAATTAGAGGAGAAGATTTACAAAATCAGTGAATACATATCTGGAATGGAAAATGCTCAGGAGTTCACAACCTTGGAGGTGGTTTAGGAGTTTCCAAAAGTAAGGGACATGGTAAACACTCCACAAACATGGAGCTCTGCTGGCCTAAAAACTTTTTGAGAAACTGCCTCTGAGCTTCCGCACTTGAAATATATGTTGTTTTCATGAGATTTGGCTTTCTTTGTAGTGATACCATCAAAGCTGGGTCTGCATCTATGTGACCTGGAGGACATGGTTTCTTATTTTCCAATGAACAAGATGAAGCAGTGCTGAATCCTCTCTTTATAGGTAAACTGAGGCCACCTTGGACGAAGTGTCTCCCCGTCTCCCCATGTGGACTGTGAAGCCACTTGGTCCTCCTCCACTTTTTGTGGTGTTTAGGCTGCTGCACTGTGAGTTTGGTATTTGTTTCACGAAATACTAGCAGCTAAACTGGGACACAGTGCTGGAGGGAGTTCTGTCACGTGTGGTGGGTCAGGGTCTGCAAGAGAATGCACCAACTAGGCTTCTATCTCTCACAGCTTGCCCCATTGCCCCCTTGTCCATATCAACCTGATTCTTAATTTTCCTCTTAAAACTCTCCATATAACAAGATGCCTTTACATATAAGGGTCTGCTGGCAGCACCATGTCAGTTACAAGCCATTTGGAATCCAATGGTAGATGCACATGGTCCTACCACGGATGTTTTATCAAACGCCTCCCCACCACTGCTCTAGACCCACTACTCAGCAGGCTCCAAATTACTGGCATCTCTGTTCTACACCATTTTCATGAAACTCAGTAAATCAAGGCACTGTCTGGTATACTCATGATCAGCAACAGGACATCCAATGTTTCTCCAGTGCCACCTGGTCATAGGAATTTCAAAAATTTTATGGTATTTATCTAGCCATTTTTCAAGCATGAAGTTGGAGGCACTGTGGGTATCAATTCATTAGGCAAACATTAAATGGTGAGGACGCTCATTTCAATGAAATATCTGGAGAACTGTCACAGGCAAGGCTTCCCAAAGAATGGACAAAACGTCACATTAGGCCAGGCCCATTGAGGTCAACAATGTGAGGTCCATGTGTGTTTTGACTCTCAATTATGGCTGCCATTTCTTTAAGAATAAAATCATGTGATATCCTTGCTGAGATTCCCAGGCCTCAGTGGAAATCTACCCGGGGCCTAGGTCTCAGTTTTCAAGAGCGACTTTCATGCGTGGCCTCTTAAAATCCCAACAAAATTCATGGCAATGCTTCTCTGAGTTCAGTTCCAAAACCCAGTGTCTAAGGGGAATCACACCAGAGTTCAAGCCCACGTGGACCCAGTCATTTTTTCCAATGCCACACAAATGACCAACATTAAAACCAAAACACTCCCACATGGCCCTCACATTTTTCCATATAGTCAATCATCTTAACCTCTGGCTGGAGGTTTCCATGAGGGGTGCAGCCCAAGACAGTGTCCAAAATCAGCTCGTTTGCCCCTCATTTGCCTAAAGTCAGGGTAGCCTGGACACCGTTGCTGTGAATCAGGAGTGAACAAATAAGCCTGCCATTAATACTTCTATGTTTCTCCAATTTGATCGCTACTGATTTTAGGTATCGATTCTTTAGGTGATTTAGAGTCATGCGAAAACACAAGCACCTCTGCAGGGCTTTGAAGAACTCATTTGACTCACAGAATCCCTATTCATATTTGTTGGAGTGCAGGAACCTAACAGAGGAAGGCAAGAGTCTTCATCCACAATGAATGATATTTTTTGCCATTTAGTTTTGGAAGCTCACATGGGATCATTCTTAAGATCCATCAGGTGCTGAGAATCTAAGTCACAGCCACACACAGGTCCAAGAGGCTGATAAAGACACATCCCTTTCCAAAGCAATTAAGCAAAGAGCCACAGGTGAGGCCCATTCATTTCCATTTGAAAACTGTTTTCTTCAGGCTTCACAAAGGGGTGGCCTGATGCAAAGACCTTCCTGACATTCAGTGCAACACAGCAATAAGTAAGCAAAAAGCCCAAGGCAGTGTTTCTGCACTGAGACTTTACTGGTCACACTGATATCTGAGTTTTCTGAGATGCTCGCCATTCTCTTCAACTATCCTTTACATGGCCATGTCACAGAGCTTGGAGGTGGTACATATTTTGGACACAAATCCCTGAGCCCATTCTGGAGAGTGGCCAGAATTCAGGAAGAAAACAACAACTTAGAAAAATAGCAGTTGTTGCACATCGATAAGACAAGCTGCAGTCCATTCATATTTTGGGCAGGATGAATTATAGGGAAGATTTATACTAGACAGGACACATCCATTAATGCATTCTCTTTTCTAATGTCTACAACAACGGACACAGTGGGATACACATAAACAGAAACACTCGCCTTGTCAAATGACTTACTAGAAACTGTCTGCTCCAAACCAAACAAACCGCCTTTTCGGTCTATTCTCAGAACATGAGACAAAACAACAAACCCACACCAACTCCCACAAAGGCACCTCCTTCCCCCAAGTAGGTCTGTGACTATCCGGAGTGTCCTCTGACTGGTGGGCCATACTATGTTTCCCCAAAATGGCCTGTCTTCTCTCAGATCTTGTTTCCTTGACCAACTCTGTGAAGAAGTCAGGAAAAAGTGGTTAGCCACTACCTGTTTTCTCAGGAAAGGTCCATCTTCAGAGCTCTCCTGGCATTTGGCCATCCTCACATCATTAAGTACCAAGAAAACTGACTCTGTCCTTGGTAAATCCAAACAAGTGAGCCCACTGGGCCTGGGACTGGGACTGCCTCTGCGTGCCTGGCTTCTTGGATACCAAGTTCAGAGAGTTCCATCACCAAGGAAATGAGGTATGTCACATTCTTTGGAACTGAATGAGGTCACTGCCTTGGCAACCACTTTGTCCTAACATTTGCTTCCAAGGGTTACATAAGATGGAGGTTTCCCCTACTTCCTGTGACACTTTCATAAGGTAGAATGTATATCAACCATTGGCACCCGGGAACAGCTCTCCACTCAGGCCTGGATTGTTCCACCTTGTCTACAATAAGAAGAGAGAGGCAGATTCAGACACATCCCTTCATCCTGACCAGGTTGTTTGCCATGGAAGATGACTTTTGCTCTCTCAGGAGCTTCATACCTGCCTACAACTTCTCCATGTATCATTTGTGCATGGACATTTGAGGTTCTCATCTGGTGGAAGATCCCCAACTTTCCTGTATTGTAAGAACCCCTCTGTCCCTGCTCTTCTGTAAAATGTTTGAGGGAACAGTGTATACCTGGGGTTAAAAACAGGTTTGATTTGGTGATGAATGATTCTGTGCGATGAATAATGGGATTGGGAACCTGCAATATTTACAAGAATATAGAGGTGAAATATAAGTAGGAAAACAGAAATCTAGGTATGATTTGAAGCCCAGAGGGTTTTGCCCTTGATTGGGATACTTAGCTTTGAATTATGTTCCGCAAAGATGTCTCAGATAATTTGATATACAATGGCATAGGACCTTGTACATTGGATGATTGAATTTAGAAGAGAACATCCAGTCAAAAAGGGATATTCAGTAGGATTAGGAAGATATTCGGTAGGTTTAGGAAGACCAGTGAGTATAGGATTTGGACCAAAAGTTCTTTAGCAATAGACTTTTGGTTATAGAGTGAATGTAAATGTCAGCACATATGAAGAGTCAGACACTATGTTGAACTGGGGAAAATATGTAGAAAAGCAGATATCAATGGAAACATTAGGAAATCAGGCAAAGTATAAAGTGAGGGATAGAATTAGACATTTTCAACAGGGTTGAGTTTCAATATATAAATTAGGAAAAAACAAATATGTAGTCACCAATAGGATTGACAATTGACAGCATTAGGCAACATGGACATGGATGTTTTTGAAATCCATGTTCACTTTCCATTTAGGCTTTGGTACAATCATAAGTGTGACCTTTCCATTTTTTGTCCAGAATATTGCTGTGATAACGAGGTGACATGAGTATTTCTTTCACCATTTCTGGGAGCAATGTATTGAAGATGTAAAATTAGAATCGGGGGTACAAATAGGTGTACCCTGTTTCTATGAACATAGAGAAAAACCACGAATAGACCATACTGTGAATAAATAATATAACTTTTTTGAACTTTAAATAATGAATTGAACTGATATCTGAAAAATAAAAGGAAATTGTATATTGATATACAATCATTCATTCCAACCAGTTATGTATCTAATGGAAATATTAGTGTTTTGGTTTATCATGAAGAGTGTGTGAGTTTTGCTTTAAAATGATTATGGAAATTCAAAATAATGTGTTTGGAAAGAAGTCTCATGAAAAGACCAGTCAAGAAACCCTGACAATATATGTGTTCTGAAGCAAGAAGTGATTAATGTTGAAACAAATGCCTATTAATTTGTGAACTTGTGGATGAAATGTATATCCTATGATGTGCAAAAACTGAAGAAACAATAATGTACCAGTGTCGAATACAAATGAATGACAAATTACATATCATGTCCCATAGGAGTCTACTTGCATTGATGTTAGACTGGGTCAGATACTGTAGAATAATTAGGATTTGTATGCACCCTTCACTGATGTTAGTAGTCAGTACTAGGAAACAAATATGTATTTCAGGTGGATGAATATTTCTGATTATAATCTTGTGAAAAGTTGATTATAAATCCACATACATGAACCTGAATGAATTTAGAGAGTGTATACTAGACACATATATTTCATATTTGGAAAACTTTGGAGAGTATATCTATATCTATATCTATACACACACACACACACACACACACACACACACACACACAACACTCACAGACATTAAAAAGTACCAATATAAATGCCAATCGAAATTCATCAGTAAATATATATCATCCACAGATGCTTCTTCCAGACCCAGTCTCCTCTCCACACACTCCTCCCTTAACACCTGTTAGTCTAGTCTATTATAATACCCCAGAGGAAAAAGGGACTCTTGCCGCAAAATGGGAAGGCCCCTATCCTGTCATTCTCTTTACCCTTACCGCCGCCAAACTCTCCTTACCAGACAACTGTCTCACTCCCTGGATTCACATGTCTAGGTTGAAGCCACATCACCAGGAGGCCCCACCTGCTGAAGACAGGACCACCCAAGAGGAACTCCAAGAATCACCTACTGAACCTCCCCTTTACTCCTGCTCTCCACACCCATCTCACCCATTTTAGTTGTGGCTCACACGGTTTTCCTTGCAGCCCAATTCCTCTTAAAGAAGGCACAATGAGCTCTCCCAACACCCTAGTCTTCTCTAACTGCTTGTTTTTTGTGCTCTGCTTATTTTCTGTGCTCTGTCAGGACTGGTCTTTACCCTCCTCACCTACCATGCATTTATTCACTTTTCGGGAACGATACTCAGAACATGGCATGCAGAAGGTCTGCGCAGTGGATGCAACTACTTGCTTCATCCACAACTGCACCTCTATTTCCCTAAAATTGTCACCTTCAAGGACCTTCGTCCCTGGTAGCTGGAACTGGCCTTTCATTTGCTTCCTTTTTGATCAAACAAAAGACTATTGTCATTGGTGGCCTGAGATATATAATGGGTGCCCCTATTGGTCATGCATGTTCCATGATGAACGTGGTAGCTATTCTTACCACTCATTTGGTTACCCTGAAGGGTGGACTTCTAGTTACATAAAGTGGCATAAAGGCTCTTCATCCAGTAACAATGGATGGTATACTTTAGATAAACATGACCCCAAGGCCAAACGATGGGGCTATGTTGAGTTTGCTGTCTATGCTCGGACAACCTCAGTCAGACCCACAGGGTGGATGACTATTGGCCGCACCCTGATTACGCAACCTAAGGCAACCATCCAGGTAGTCGAACACATTAAGGACTCAGAATCAAAACTTTGAGATCATATCCATAGCTCATCCAAAGAGGATTCAGAGCCTTCAACCCTCTCAGGTCCCCCTCCCACATGGCTCAATTTGCTACACCAAACTTTTTGATTATTAAACTCCACCCCTCTTTCTGTGCCTACTTCTCAGTGCTTTCTCTGTGCTTCACTTAGTCGTCCACTTCTAGCAGCAGTCCCATTAGCGGCAGGAAATATTCCAGCAAAACCCTACAATTTCTCTAAAAAGGACAACCCCTACATGTGACACGTATCCCACTGTGGGAAAGTTATTCCACCAATACTTTATTTCCTTTCATCTGTTTCCACCTGCCAATAATGAATCCTTTACCCATTTGTTCCTTGAGCTACAGCACCCCATAGAGCCCTGTGTTTATGCAACCTGGACATTTCCTCTGGTATAATGGTTCTTTAAGTACCTCAACCATCAATGTCTCTGGCGCCTGTTTCTTGGTTACTGTAGTTCCTCAGCTATCTTTGTATACTCCCACCAAATTCTGACAGTTGGCCCTACCTTCCCGCACCCGTAGGGTAGTCTTTCTGCCGGTTCTGGTAGGCCTCATTTTAACAACCTCAGTGACAGGTCTCGGACTCTCTGGTGGAGCTATAGGTCATGCTCTATGGGATCCAATGACCTTCAACAAAAACTGCAGGAAACACTCAATACCATGGCTGAGTCTCTGGGTTCCTTGCAGCGGCAGGTTACTTCATTGGCACAAGTGGCTTTACAGAACCAAAGGGCAATTGATCTTCTCACTGCAGAAAAAGGGGTTACATGCCTATTCCTCAGAGAGGAATTTTGCTATTATGTTAATGAATCTGGGCTAATAAAAAAAATGTTGTTAAATTGCAGGAATTATCGACCCAATTGCTCAAACCTACCTCCTCCATTCCCATAACGGGGTTCTTCCAATCCTATCTTGCCATGTACTTACTACATATCTTGGATCCCCTTATTTGGATGCTCCTTTTTTGTGCTCTCTTGCCCTGCATAATGAAGTGCCTTCAAACCCAACTGCATAAAATTCCTAATCAAACTTTCAACCAGCTTTTGCTTAGTCACTACCAGCCTCTGATGACCGATGAATTCCCAACATCTCCAAGAGAACAGTTCACTCAGTGATGAAGCTCACTACCAGGCACGATGGAATGCAACGGGTATTAGACAGCGGGAGACAACGAGCTCGGAGAACCTCTTAATCTGCCATCCTGGATTCATAGTCTTTACCACCTTCTAAGCTTTCTCATGGTTCTTGGCCTTTTCTATGTCAGTCCCCCCACATGGAACTTCTGCCAAAAATTGACATTTGCTTTAATTTTTATCTTCATTCTGTTTTTATTCGCTCTGATCTTCTTCAGGCGCTGGCGACACCATGTCCAGGCAACGCTTCCAGTATTTCCTTGAGTCTCTGTTACAGGACCAGTGGCTGATACCAACAATCTCTTCCATCCAGGACTGGTTCCATGCCATCGACATCTTTGGCTTCAGGGAACATTCATTGACTTCACCCCTATGAAAATAGCTGTCTATAGCCAATGGGTTTTATTTCTGGCTGCCATGATATCCCCATACCTGCCCCCTGAGCATTCCTCCACTTCTCTTTCTAGGCCCCACACCACCCCCACACAGCAGGAAGCAGCCAGATCTGACAAACGACACCCCACTTCCTAAGAAAACAAAAAGGGTGGAATGTTGGGAAAAGAATAAATGGCAGCCATACCCCAGAGAAAAACCCCAACATGGCGCCTAAGGACTTCTTCTTCCTACCTTCTTCATTTCTGCAGTGGCGCAAAAAGTTCCCGCCCTTGTGAACTCTCCCGCCAGCGCCAATTTCAAATCTCGCTTGTGGGGAACCTTAGCCCCAATGAGAACTAATTCCTGGGCTCTGGAGCTGATAATTGAAAGAACTTGTCAATAAACGGGTTGCTGCCATTTATGTAAGCCATACCATCTCCCCCTTAGTTCTATATAAGCACACAGCTTTTAGCAATAAATTTGGAATTCTCCCGGTGAAGTGTCATTGCGTGGGGAATTATTTCACTCATGTTCAGCAACAGGATATCCAAAGGTTCTCCAGTGCCACCTGGTAATGGGAATTTCAGAAATTTGATAGTATTTATTTAACCATTTTTGAATGATGAAGTTGGAGTCACTGTGCATTTCAATTAATGCAGGAACCATTATGTGGTGAGGAAGCTCATTTAAATGAAATCTCTGGAGAAATCTCACAGGCAAGGCTTCCCAAAAAGTGGCCAAAAGGTCACATGAAGCCAGGATCTTTGAGGTCTACAATATGAGTTCCATTTGTGTTTAGACTCTCAATTATGGCTGCCAAGTCTTTCAAAATAAAATCATGTGATATCCTGGCTGAGATTCTCACTGCACTGTGGAAAGACACCCTGGCCCTCGATCTCAGTTTTCAAGGGCGCATCTCATGCGTGGCCTCCTAAAATCCCAACACATTTCATGGCAATACTTCTTTGAGGTAAATTCCAGAACTCAGTCTCTAAGAGGAATCATGCCAGAATTCAAGCCCAGGTGGATCCAGTTATCTCTTCCAACCGCCAAACAAATGACCACAATTAAAACCAAACACTCCCACATGGCCCTCATCTTCTTCCATATAGACACTTATCATAACCTCTGGCTGGAGTTTTTCATGAGGGGTGCAGCCCAAGACAGTGTCAAAAATAAGCTCCCTTGCCCCTCATTTGCCTAAAGTCAAGGTGGCCTGGACACCCATCCGGTGAACCAGGAGTGATCAGATAGGCCAGCTGTTAATACTGCTCTGCATCTCCAATTTGAGGCCTACTGACTGTCAGGTATAGATTCTTTATATGATTTGGAGCCATGAGAAAACCCAAAAACCTATGGGTTAGCCTCTGCAGGGCTGTGCATAACTCATTTGAACCAAAGGATCCGTATTCTCACTTGATGGTGGTCAGGAACCTTACAAATGAATGCGAGAGACTTCATTCACAATAATTGCTCTTTTGGCCATTTTGGTTTTGGATGCACACATGGGATCTCTCTTTACATCCATCAGGTGCTGAGAATCTAAGCCACAACCTCACACAGGGCCAAGAGGCTGATTCAGACACATCCCTTTCCAAAGCAATTAAGCAAAGAGCCACAGGTGATGCCTATTCATTTCCATTTGAAAACTGTTTTCTTCAGGCTTCACAAAGGGGTGGCCTGAGGCAAAGACCTTCCTGACATTCAGGGAAACAGAACAATTGATAAGCAAAAGGCCGAAAGCATGGTTTCTCCACTGAGACTTTCTTGGTCACACTGATATCTGAGTTTTCTGAGATGCTCGCCATTCCCTTCAGCTATCCAGGACATGGCAATGTCACAGAGCTTGGAGGTGGTACATATTTTGGACACAAAACCATGAGACTATTCTGGAGAGTGGTGAGAATTCTGGAAGAAACAGGAACTTAGGAAGGTAGCAGGTGTTGCCCATGGATAAGGCAAGCTGCAGTCCATTCATAAATTGGGCAGGATGAATGCCGGGAATCTTTCTACTATACAGGACATATGAATTGTTGCATTCTATTTTCTAATGTCTACAACCACGGACACAGTGGGATACACAGAAATAGAAACACTTGCCTTGTCCAACGACTTACTAGAAGAAGACCACTCCAAATCAAACAAACCGTCTTTCCTACCTATTCTCAGATCATGAGACAAAACCACAAAATCACACCCACCCCACAAAGACACCTCCTTCCCCCATGTAACTCTGTGACTATCCGGAGTTTCCTCTGAGTGGTGGGCCATACTATGTTCCCCCAAAATGGCCTGTCCTATCTCAGATCTGGTCTCCTTGGCCAACTCTGTGAAGTTGTCAGGAGCCTGCAGTGAACCACTACCTACTTTCTCAGGAAAGGCCCCTATTCAGAGCTCTCCTGGTATTTGGCCATCCTCACATATGTTGGTACCAAGAAAGACTGACACTCTCCTTGGTAAATTCAAACAAGTGAGCCTACTGGGTCTGGGACTGGACTGGCTCCGGGTGCCTGGCTTCCTGGATCCCAAGTTAAGAGAGTTCCATCACCAAGGAAGTGAGGTAGATCACTTCTTCAGGAACTGAATGAGGTCATTGCCTTGACAACCACTTTGTCCTAACAGTTGCTTTCAAGAGTCTCATGAGATGGAGGCTGCCCCTACTTTCTGTGACACTTTCACAAGTTAGAATGGTATATAAACCATGGGCACCCGGGAACAGCTCTCCACCTAGGACTGGTTTGGTCCATCTTCTCTACATTAAGAAGAGAGAGGCTGATTCATACACATCCCTTCATGCTGACAAGGTTGTTTGCCATAGAAGATGACTTTTCTCTCTCAGGTCTTTCGTAGCTGCCTACATCTTCTCAAGGGATCATTTCTGCATGGACCTTTGATGTTCTCAACAGGTGGAACATGCCCTACATTCCTGTATTTTAAGAGCAACCCTGTCCCTGCTGTTCTGTAAAGTTCGATTGAGAGAACAGTGTATGGTTTGGGTTAGTAACATGTTCAATTTGGGGTTAGGAATCCTTCTGCATGACGAATAATGGTATTGGGAAACTATGATATTTACAAGAATATATAGGTGAAATATAAGTATAAAAACAGAAATCTAGGGAAGATATGAAGTCCAGAAGGGCATTGGGCCCTTAATTGGTACACTTAGCTTTGAATTATTTTCTGCAAAAATGTCTCAGATAAATCTATATACAATGGCATAGGAGCTTGTACCTTGGATGATTGAATGTCGAATAGAACACCCACTCAAAAAGGGATTGTCGGTAGGATTAGAAAGATAGTCAGTAGGTTTACAAAGAAGAGTGAGAATAGGATTTAGACCAAAAGTTCTTAAGCAATAGGGTTTCAGGTAGACAGTGAATGTAAATGTCAGCACAAGTGAAGAGTCAGTCACAATGATGAACAGGGGAAAATATGTAGGAAAATAGATATAAATAGAGACATTACTAAATCAGGCAAAGTATAAAGTGAGTGATAGGATTAGACATTTTCAACAGGCTTGAGGTTGAATATATAATCTTAGGAAGAAACAAAAATGTAGTCACCAATAAGATTGACATTTGAGAGCATTAGGCCACCTGGACATGGAAGGTTTTAGTAATCCATGCTCACTTTCCATTTAGGCTCTGGTACAACCTTAAGGGTGACCTTTGATTTTTTTGTCCAGAATATTACTGTGATAAAATGTATATATAGATCAGGTGACATGAGTATTTCTTCCACCATTTTTTGAGGAATATTTTGAAAACGTATAAATTAGTATTGAGGGTAAAAATAGGTGTACCCTGTGACTATGAATATAGAGATAATGCATGAATAGACAATACAGTTAATAAATAATATAACTGGTTCCACTTTAAATAATGTATTGAATTGATATCTGAAAATACATAAGAAATCATATATTGATATATAATCATTCATAACAACTAGTTATACGTCTAATTGTAATCCTAGGGTTATGGTTTATCATGAAGAGTGTGTGAGTTTTGCTTCAAAAGTGATTATGGAAATCAAAAATAATGTGTTTGGAAAGAAGTCTCATGAAAAGACCAGTTTGAAACATGGAGGAACACGTGTTTTCTGAAGCAGAAAGTGAATGAAAGTGAAATAAATGCCTATAAATTTGTGAACTTGTGGATGAAATATATATCCAATAATGTGCATAAACTGAAGAAATAGTAATGTACTAGTTTTGACTAAAAATGAACTTCAAAATACTTATCATGTCCCATAGGAATCTACTTGCATTGATGTGAAAATGGATCAGTTACTGTAGAAATATTAGGATTTATATGCACCATTCACTGAAGTTAGTTTTCAATACTAGGAAAAAAATACGTATATCAGGTGAATGAATATTTCTGAGAATAATCTTGTGAAAAGTTGATTATAAATCCATATACATAATCATGAATGAATTTAGGGAGTGTATAATAAGACACATATATTAAAAATTTTGAAATATCTGGAGAGAATATATATATATATATATATATATATATATATATATATATATCCACACACAGATGTTAAAAATTAGCAATATATATGCCAATCAAATTACACCGTGAAATATGTATCATCCACAGATCCAAAAATATTCATTTTACTGGATATGGATTTATGTATAACTTTTTTCAACTAGGAAGCTCACCCATAGGTTGAATTTTCAGGTCAAACAGCGTTTAAGAGGAGTGATCTCTTCTCACACTTTGTATCTACCAAGTCATGTAACTCACAAGAATGTTCGTGTGATACCAGGTAGGATTCTATATGTGCATATAAAAATACATGTGCTGAATAGAATACAGAGAAAGGGAGACAGGAATTCACATATTTGTTAACTTTAAAAGCACATGGAAAACTATTTCAACAAAAAATTGACTAGATTTATAACTCCTACCCTATATAATGCAAAAGGCAAGTCCAAGTATACAACATGCCTCCTCTGAACTGCTTGTATTTCTATTCTGTTTCCGTTATTTTTCTCCATCATATTAGGATTAGTATTCAGAATCTGGCAGAGCATGTGTTAGTGTCAGGGATTCAGTATTTCAAATGTAAAATAGAAAAAATGAATCCAATGTGTATGCAAATATGTGCTAAACAAAATCTTCCCACTCTCATCCAGAACAATTCCTTGATATTTTTTTCGCCCAAAGTAAGACACAATTAGAGGAGAAGAGTAATAAAATCTGTGAATAATATGCTCAGGAGTTTACAACCTTGGAAGTGGTAGAGGAGTTTCCCTAGTATGGGACAGGGTAAACACTCCATAAACATGGAGCTCTGCTGGCCTAAATACTTCTTGAGAAACTGCCTCTGAGTTTGGGCACTTGAAATATATGTTGTTGTCAGGAGCTTTAGCTTCTTTTTAGTGAGACTATCAAAGCTGTGTCTGCATCTATGTGACCTGGAGGACATGGTTTCTTATTTTCCAATGAACATGAGGCAGCAGTGCTGAATTCTCTCTTTGTAAGTAAACTGTGGCCACTGGGGGCTAAGGGTATTCCCATGTGGACTGGGAAGCCATTTGGTCATCCTCCACTTTTCGTGGTGTTTCTTGCTGCTGCACTGGGACTTTGGCATTTGCTTCATGAAATAAAAGAAGTTCAACTGGGACACAGTTCTGGAGGCAATTCTTTCATGTGTGGTTGGTCAGGGTCTGCAGGAGAATGCACCAACCAGGTTTCTATCCCAAATAGCTTGGCCCCATGTCCATAGTAACCTGATTCTAAACATTGCCCGGAAACATCTCCATATAACCAGAAGCCTTTACATGGAAGGGTTTGCTGGCTTCACCAGGTAAGTCACAAGCCATTTGGGATCCAATGGCAGATCCACATGGCCCCACCACAAATTTTTTATCACACACCTGCCTACCACTGCTCTAGGCCCACTACTCAGCAGGTTCCAACATATTGGCATCTCTGTTCTACACCATTTTCATGAAACCCACTCAATCAAGGCACTGTCTTGCATATTTACGATCAGCAACAGGACATCCAAAGTTTCTCCAGTGCCACCTGGTCATGGGAATTTCAAAAATTTCATGGTATTTATCTAGGCATTTTTCAAGGATGACGTTGCAGGCACTGTGGGTTTCAATTCATTCAGGAACCTTTAAATGGTGAGGAAGCTCATTTCAATGAATGCTCTGTAGAACTCTCACAGGCAAGGCTTCCCAAAGAGTGGCCAAAATGTCACATGAAGCCAGGCCTATTGAGGTCTACAATGTGACGTCCATGGGTGTTGTGACTCTCAACAATGGCTGACAAGTCTTTCAGAATTAAATCATGTGATCTTCTGGCTGAGATACCCAGGGCTCTGTGGAAAGCCACCCTGGGCCTAGATCTCAGTTTCCAAGGGTGATTCTCATGGGTGGACTCCTAAAATCCCAACAAAATTCATGGCAATACTTCTCTGAATTCAGTCTCTAAGGGGAATCACACCAGAGTTCAAGCCCAGGTGGTCCCAGTCATGTCTTCCAACCGGACACAAATGACCAAAATTAAAACCAAAACCCTCCCATATGGCCCTCATCTTCTTCCATATAGACACTAATCACAACCTCTGGCTGAAGGTTTCCATGAGTGGCGGAGTCCAAGAGAGTGTCCAAAATAACTCCCTTGCCCCTCATTGGTGTAAATTCAGGGTGGTCTGGACACCCTTCATGTGAAACAGGAGTGATCAAATATGCTAGACGTTAATACTTCTATGCTTCTCCAATTTGTGGAAAACTGAGTGTCAGGTATATATTTTTATGTGATTTGCAGTCATGAGAAAACACAAGCTCCTCTGCAGGTCTTTGAAGAACCCATTTGACCCAAAGGATCCCTATTCTCACTTGATGGAGTTCAAGAACTTTAAAGAGGAAGGGGACAGACTTCATCCACAAGGACTGCTTTTTGGCCATTTTGGTTTTGGATGCACACATGGGATCTCTCTTTACATCCACCACGTGCTGAGTATCTAAGCCACAACCTCACACAGGGCCAAGAGGCTGATTCAGACACATCCCTTTTCAAAGCAATTAAGCAAAGAGCCACAGGTGATCCATATTCATTTCCATTTGAAAACTGTTTTCTTCAGGCTTCACAAAGGGGTGGCATGAGGCAAAGACCTTCCTGACATTCAGGGCAACAGAACATTAGGTTAGCAAACGGCCCAAAGCAGTGTTTCTCCACTGAGACTTTCCTGGTCACACTGATATCTGAATTTTCTGAGACGCTCGCCATTCCCTTCAGCTATCCAGTACATGGCCATGTCACAGAGCTTGGAGGTGGTACATAACTTGGTCACAAAATCATGAGCCTATTCTGGAGAGTGGCCAGAATTCAGGAAGAAAACAGGAACTTAGGAAGATAGCAGGTGTTACCCATCCATAAGGCAAGCCGCATTCCTTTCATATATTGGGCAGAAAGAATTCTGGTAAGCTTTCTACTAGCCTGGACACATCCTTTGATGCATTGCATTCTCTTTTCTAATGTCTACAACCATGGACACAGTGGGATACACAGACATAAAAACACTCGCCTTGTCAAATCACTTGTTAGAAATCGTCCACTCCAAACCAAACAAACTGCCTTTCCTACCTATTCTCAGAACATGAGACAAAATCACAAACACACACTCACACCCACAAATTCACCTCCTTTCCCAAAGTAGGTCTCTGACTATCGGGTGTGACCTCTGACTGGTGGGCCGTACTATGTTCCCATCAAATGGCCTGTTCTGTCTCAGATCTGGTTTCCTTGGCCAACTCTGTGAAGTTGTCAGGAGACAACGGTGAGCCACTTCCTGCTTACTCAGGAAAGGCCACTCTTCAGAGCTTTCCTGGCATTTGGCCATCCTCACATCAGTAGATACCAAGAAAGACTGACTCTGTCTTTGGTAAATCAAAAGAAGTGAGACCACTGGGACTGGGCCTGGGACTAGATTTGTGTGCCTGGATGCCTGTATCCCAATTTCAGAGAGTTCCATCACCAAGAATGTGAGGTGAGGTCACTTCCTTCAGGAACTGAATGAGGTCAATGCCTTGGCAAGCACGTTGTCCTAACATTTGCTTCCAAAGGTCCCATGAAATGGAGGCTGTCCCTAATTCCTTTGACACTTTCACAAGTTAGAATGGTATATCAAACATTGGTAACCAGGAACAGCTCTCCACAGAGGCCTCGTTTGGTTCTTCTTCTCTACATAAAGAAGAGAGAGGCTGATTCAGACACATCCCTTCATGCTGACCAGGTTGTTTGCAATGAAAGATGACTTTTGCTCTCTCAGTTCCTTCATAGGTGTCTACAACTTCTCTAGGGATCATTTGCGCATAGACCTTTGAGTTTCTCAGCAGTTGGAAGATCCCCTAAATTCCTGTATTTTAAGACCAACTCTGTCCTTGCTCTTCTCTAAAGTTAGATTGAGGGAACAGTGTATGGTTAGGGTTAATAACAGGTTTGATTTGGAATAGAAATCATTCTGCTGGATGAATAATGGTATTGGGAACCTGCGATATTTTCAAGAATATATAGGTAAAATATATGAATCTGAAAACAAAAATCTAGGTAAGATTTGAAGCCCAGAAGGGCATTGGGCTTTTGATTGGGTATTAAGCATAGGACCTTGTAACTTGGATGATTGATTTTCAAAGAGAACTTCCAGTCAAAATGGATAGTCAGTAGTATTAGGAAGATAGTCGGTATGTTTATAAAGGAGAGTGAGTATAGGATTTGGACCAAAAGTTCTTTAGCTATAGGGTTTCGGGTATTGAGTGAATGTAAATGTCAGCACATGTGAAGAATTAATCACAATGATGAACTGGGGAAAATATGTAGGAATGCAGATATCAATAGAGACTTTAGGAAATCTGGCAAAGTATAGTCGGAAGTGAAATGTTAATAAAATAGATTCTTGTCACTTCCTGTTTTACTGTATGCTTAATAAAACACTGTTGAAATCTTGAGAAGTGATTTCTAATCTTTTTCCCAGAATGTGCTGTCCCCATCTGCCAAACTTCAGAATGTACTCCCTCACCCAGTTGCACGCAAACTGCTCACCCGCCCAGGCCCATCAATAAACTTTCCTCCCTGCCCTCTTCAAGGAAAGTATATAAGCTCTGCTTAAGCTGTTCTCAGGGTTCTCTGCTCTATTCAAATGAGCTCTGAGCCCCAGCATGCTGGACCCCCAATAAACCCTTTGTTTTTGCATGAGAGAGTCTCTTGGTGGTCTCTTCCCCCAATGCTCTTCCGATATTTATATATGGAGGTTCCACCGAAATCCAGCAGTGGTGAACGAGAGACCCCAATGGGCTACTCTCAGGGTAAGTAAGGCACCTCTTTCTGGTTTCAGGTTTCAGGTTAGGGCTTGGCAAAATGGCTGTCGATGAAGTGTGTGAGCTCTCTTTGATGGTGGCTGGCAGACGTGTCACAGAGCCACAAGCCAAGTCCCTGGGGGACGCCACAGAGGACTCGGGAATCAAGGAATAATAGTCTCCTCGACTCAGTGATACTTTGTTTCAGATTCGGTATTGCCAGCCCATCGGGTTTTGCCACCTGCTCAGTCTTGGTCTCAGTGTTGGACGTCCATTGCCTGTCTTTATTGTTTTCTCTTGTCTGTGTCCTGTGTCGTTGCTTTTACTGTTTGTGTATCTTTCATTATGGGACAGATCACTTCAATGCCTCTGTCCCTGACCCTTGATCTATGGACCAAAGTCCGCTTAAGGGCTCAGAATGTTTCTTTTTTAGTAAAACGCTGGACCTGGCAGACTCTGTGTGCCACAGAATGGCCCACCTTTGGATTCGGATGGCCCCTAGAAGGATCTTTCTACTTCCCACTAATTTAAAAAGACAGAGATATTGTCTTACAGCCAGGGCCACATAGCCATACTGATAAACAGGAATATACCTTAACTTGGCAGGACCTCTGCAAATCTCCTCCTCCGTGGGTGAAGCCTTTCCTTGCTGTGTCCCCGTTCCTACTCCTTCCCCCACGATCTCTCAACCCCTCTGCTCCTCCTCCTCCTCCACCCTCTGTTCTCCCTGAGTCACAAGATTTGACTCTACTGGACTCTCATCCCCCTCCTTATCTTCTACCCTTGTCCCACAACCCCCAACACCCTCTAAGTGATTCTCCAGCTGCTGACTCAGCCTCTCCGCAATTGGAGGACGCTAAGCCAGCCCAGGGCCCTCCAGATAACTCCCCTGCGTCACACACAGCCCCTCCTCCCCTGGAGGAAGCTGGAGTTGCTAAAGGAACTCGCCGGTGGCAAATGATTGAAAACCCTGGAACTCCCGTGTTGCTTCCCTCCATCCCTAAGGACCAATGATTGACGATGGCCATAGGGAAAAAATGAAAGCCTACCAGTATTGGCCTTCTCCTCTTCAGACCTATATAAATGGAAAAATAACAATCCCCCTTTTACCGAGGACCCAACCTGGCTCTCAGGTCTGGTGAAGTCATTGATGTTTTCACACCAACCTACTTGAGATGACTGCCAACAACTCCTAGGGACTCTCTTCTTGACAGAGGAACAAAAGAGAATCCTCCTGGATGCTAGAAAAAAGTATCCTCGGACCAAATGCGTGACCGACAAAACTTCCCAATATATTCAAAGCCGGCTTTCTCTTGAAACAACCCAACTGGGACCCCAACACCTTTGAAGGTAGGGAGCATCTGTCCACTTATCGCCGGGCTCTAATAGTGGGTATCTTAGTGGCCGCTAGGTGACCAACTAATTTGGCCAAGGTAAGAGAGATTATTTAAGGGCCTGATGAATCTCCCTCTATGTTCTTAGAGATAATTATGTAGGCATATAAGAGACATACTCCTTTCGATCCTCAGGCAGAGGATCAAAAGGCATCTGTCACAATGGCCTTTATTGGGAAAGCTGCCCTGGATATTAAAAGAAAGTTACAATGCTTAGATGGATTACAAGATATGACTTTGAGGGATTTATTCAGAGAACCCGAGAAGGTATACTTTAAGAGAGAAACTGAGGAAGAGAAGGGAGCTGAGTGAGGATAAAAGAAACAAAAGACAGACTAAGGCATTGACTAAGGTCCTGGTCACAACAACAAATAGGCCAGAAATTAAGAAACAGAGAGACAGGAAGGGATACCTGGGCACACACTAGAGGCCACCCCTGGCCTGAGATCAATGTGCCTACTCTAAAGAAAAAGGACACTGGGCCAAAGAGTGCCCTAGAAAGAGACAGCCATGCCAGCCAGATATTCTGACTCTGGAGGAATACTAAGAAAGTCCGGGCTCAGATCCTCTCCCTGACCTCAAGGTAACTTTTGAAGTGGAGGGGAACACAATAAACTTTGAAGTAGATGCAGGGTGAATATACTCAGCCCGTAAGGCCCATTGGGCCCTCTACCGAATAAAAGGTCTCTAATTCAAGAGTCTAACAGAAGTAAATATCGGGCTTTGACAACTACGAGGACCATGGACCAGGGAAAAGGAAAAATCCATCACTCCTTCCTAGTAATCCCAGAATGCCTGGCCCCATTGATGGGCAGAGTTCTGCTCACCAAGCTCTGGGCCAAAATAACTTTTAACCCTGAAGGCCCTCAAGTGGAATTTTTTAATTCTTCAGTAACTACTCCTATAATCATGGCTCTAACTATGTCAGTAGCAAATGTTCATCAACTCACTCACCTTTGTTCAAAGAAACTGCATTCATTCGTGAAGGATCAAGAACACAGTTTTCCACTAACCTACTCACAGCAAAAGGAAATAACTGAATGGGTAACAAAAGCCTGTCAGGTCCATTAATTGGTTAAAGCTTACACTTCCAAGCTTCCTGCAGGAAAGCACCTATGAGGAACCAGACGAGGACAATTCTGGGAAGTGGACTTTACTGAAATTAAGCCAGTAAGGTATGGACTTAAATAACTCCTAGTCTTTGAACATACATTTTCAGGATGTATTGAAGCCTTCCCCACACACACACAAAAAAAGAAATAAAAAAGAAGAAAAAAGAAACATTGCAAATGGTTGTAAAGAAGATCCTGGAAGATATTTATTCTCCCCTTGACGACCAGTAGTCTTAACCCTAATCAGCCCCTTAAGCTGCGATGGCTGATCACAAATCCTACTGGACACGAAGTATGGCCTATCTCGAATACAGCCCCCTTACGAACCTGGTGGCCATCTCTCCACCCAGTCATTTGTCAGCTGGCTATAGGTCTTTCCTATTGGGATATCCCTGATTAACAGGATCCCACTAAAATTCCATTAAATCCCTTCCGTACCATAGATAATGGAAACAAACATTATAGATGTAGGGACACGTGAGCCAGATGCAGGTTGGCTAGCCTAGATTACTATGTTTGCCCGGCAGACTATCAAAGCCACAAACAGTCACGGCTGTGGGGGGGGGAGAGCAGACTTCTATTGTAAGTCATGGGGATGTGAGCATACAGGGACTGTCAGATGGAACCCAAACTCCTCATCAAATTCTGTACACAGCATTGGCCATATTATGAATTAGATAACCAAAACCGATGGCCCCCAGAGGGGTCTCTAGATCCTCAAATTCTGTGTGACCTTTTTAACTTCTGCAAGTGCTCAAAAGGGTGAATGGAGATTCCGCTATGTGGAGGCCTTCTCTCTCCTTTGCTCACATCCTGAACTATGCTTCTCCAATAGATGCTCACCCTCAGCCTTGTGCTCCAGACTCTCTGCTGTCACTCCCACCTCAGCAACTTGATTTCTCCCCTCCAATATCTAGATCAAAAACCCAAATCTCGACTGGTTCTCAGACCATTGCTCCCTTGCTGAGGTTGCAGGTACTGAGGTACCACTCCATTCACTCACTCCTCTCCTCTCCTGTCAGTGCCCGCACCGGGTCCCACACAGTCCTCTTACCACCTAATGCAAAGCTCAAACCCGCTGAGAAGAATCCTCAGACCCTAATACAAGATGTAATGAAAATGGCCTTTAATGTTGCTTTGTCATCACTAAAAACAGGTTACTAAGAATTTAAAGTCCCTCACAGGCTTTTTGGAATCTCACTCCCGTCTCCCCCTCTGTTCTATCTGTTCTATTGCTCAAGTTTTTGTTGCTATTAAGATCCCAAAGCCCTCTCCCAATATTCTTTTACATCTCTCCTTCCTCATTCTCAGATCCACAGAGCTGCTCTTATCCCTGCCTTCCAAATTGTCCCCCTCTGTACCAGGCCCACAGAAAAGTCTTAACTGACCTTCTCCAGAAGTCTTCACCATGGCTGATTTAGGACTTTCAGCAAAAGAATCCCGATAAAAGAGTTCACTGTAGATAAACTTCCTATTTTTGTGTTGCCCTGGTCTCCTTGGCAACTGGCTAAAAAATTCAGCACTCCTGATCTAGACACACCCTTACTAGTTTTTCACAAAATATTTGAAAAAAAGGCCTCTGGCCTTGAGCTGGGGCTTCACAGAGATGGCTACATTTCTAAGATAAAGAAGTTACAAACTGGGCTGTATGGAAACAGCTGGAAGGGGGAAAAAAAGAAAGGGAAGACACCCCCACCCAGGTGTCCTTGAAAAGTTAACTTGCCCAAACTGAGGAAAAAACAGAAACAAAAACTGCTTTTTGTGAACTTCTGCAGACTGTGAACTTCTGAGCCCCTTCCCTTACGTGTTGGGTACAAAATTCTGAAACTACGTAACTTGGGTTTCAGGGGATTAATTGATTACAACAGAAGCAATGCCCTCTGAATCTGGTTGAAACCAAAAAAGACTGTTTCCGTGTCTTTGGTGCTATCTTAGGTGCCTTGCCTTGTCCGTCCCTACAACAGTATAATTCTATATACTTAAACATTGTTTATGTTTTCATGAAATGGTCAACAGATGTGATTAATTGTGAAATGGTGCAGATGTTTCCCAGAGTGCTCTATCATGACGCAGGTTCATCTGAAGATCAAAGAGGGGGACATACAACCCGGTTCCGCTGGGAACATATGTCCCTCACCTTAGCCATTCTATTACGAATAGGAGTTGCTGCAGGGTTGGGCACAAGAACCACTGCTCTGGTCCATGGGACACAACAAGTGACCCAATTAGAAGCAGCAATAGATCAAAACTTAAAGATTTTAGAAACCTCCATCACAGCTTTGCAGGAATCTTTAACCTCTCTCTCTGAAGTTGTTTTACAGAACAGTCGAGGGTTGGACCTCCTTTTCATGACAGAGGGGGGCCTTTGTGCTTCATTGAGAGAAGAATGTTGTTTTTATGTCGACAATACTGGAGTTGTAAAAAAATCTATGAGTAAATTAAAAAGATGCCTTGAAGAGCAACAACGAGAGAGAGAGAGGCACAGAAAGGGTAGTTTGAGTCTTCTTTTACACAGTCCCCCTGGTTAATTACGTTTTTATCAACCCTGGCCGGTCCAATAATAATCCTCATATTATTACTAACTATAAAACCCTGTTTCCTCAACCATGTAATTTCTTTTCTCCAAGCTCAAATTGGACAAATTAAAATTATGATAATACCCCACTAGCAGACATAGAATGTGACACCCCACAAAGATCACTTTTATGATTAAAAGTAGCCAGAAAAAGAAGTGGGGAATGAAAGGTTAATAAAATATGTACTTGTCACTTCCTGTTTTTCTGTACACTTAACGAAACACTGTTGAAATCTTGAGAACTCTTTGCTAATCTTGTTGCCAGAATGTGCTGTCCCCAATTGCCAAACTGCAGAATCTACTCCCTCACCCGGTTGAATAGAAACCTGAACTGTACTTGGATCATTGAATGTAGAAGAGAACATCCATTCAAAAAGTTATAGTCAGTTGGATTAGAAAGATAGTCGGTAAGTTTAGGAAGAAAAGTGAGTATAGGATTTGGAACAAAAGTTCTTTAGCAATAGGGTTTTGGTTAGAGAGTCAATGTAAACGTCAACACAAGTGAAGAGTCAGTCACAATGATGCACAGGGCAAAATATGTAGGAAAGCAGATATCAATAGAGACATTAGGAAATCAGGAAAAGAATAAAGTGAGTGATGGGATTAGATATTTTCAACAGGGTTGAGGATGAATATATGAGCTTAGGATAAAACAAATATGAAGTCAACAATAGGATTGACATTTGATAGCATTAGTGTAGCCCAAGACAGTGTCCAAAATAAGCTCTGTTGCCCCTCATTTGCCTAAATTCCCAGTGGCCTGTACACCCTTCCTGTGTACCAGGAGTGATCAAATAGGCCTGCCCTTAATACTGCTCTGCTTCTCCAATTTGAGTCCTACTGAGTGTTGGGTACAGATTGTTTATGTGAATTGGAAAGATGAGAAAACTCAAGCACCTATTGGATAGCCTCTGAATAGATTTGAAGAACTCATTTGACCCAAAAGATCCCTATTCTCACTTGATGGAATTCAGGAACCTTACAGAGGAAGGCAAAATACTTCATCAACAATGACTGCTCTTTATGCCATTTTGGATTTTATGCACCCATGGGATCTTTCTTTAGATCCATCAGGTACTGAGAATCTAAGTCAAAGAATCACACTGGGCCAAGAGGCTGATTCACACACATCTCTTTCCAAATCAATTAAGGAAAGAGCCAAAGGTAAAGCATATTCATTTCCATTTGAAAAATCTTTCCTTCAGGATTCACAAAGGGTTGGCCTGAGACAAAGACCTTCCTGACTCTCAGGCAACAGAACAATAGGTAAGCAAATGGCCCAAAGCAGGGATTCTCCACTGAGACTTTACTGGTCACACTGATATCTGAGTTTTCTGAGATGCTCGCCATTCCATTCAGCTATCCAGTATATGGCCATGTCACAGAGCTTGGAGGTAGTACATATCTTGGACACAAAACCATGAGCCTATTCTGGAGATTGGCCATAATTCAGGAAGAAAACAGCAACTTAGGAAGGTAGCAGGTATCGCCCATCAATAAGGCAAGCCGCATTCAATTCATAAATTGTGCTGGATGAATGCTGGGAAGCTTTCTATGAGACAGGACACATCCATTGATGCATTCTCTTTTCTAATGTCTACAAGTACGGACACAGTGGGATACACAGACATAGAAACACTTGCATTGTCAAACGACTTACTAGAAACTGTTCACTCCAAACCAAACAAACCGCCTTTTCTAACTATTCTCAGAACATGAGACAAAACCACAAACCCACACCCGCAATGGCACCTCCTTCCCCCAAATAGGTCTGTGACTCTCCGGAGTGTGCTCTGACTGATGGGCCATACTATGATGCTCCGAAATGGCCTGACCTGTCTCAGATCTGGTCTTCTTGGCCAACAATGTGAAGTTGTTAGAAGCCAGGAGTGAGCCACTATCTGCTTTCTCAGGAAGAGCCCCTCTTCCGAGCTTTCCTGGCATTTGGCCATCCTCACATCAGTAGGTATCAAGAAAGACTGACTCTGTCCTTTGTAAATCCAAAAAAGTGAGACCACTGGGACTAGAACTGAGACTGGCTCTGGGTGCCTGGCTTTCTGTATCCCAAGTTCAGAGAGTTCCATCACCATGGAAGTGAGATGAGATCACGTCCTTCAGGAACTGAATGAGATCACTGCCTTGGCAACCACTTTGTCATAACAATTGCTTCCAACGGTCCCATGAGATGAGGGCTGCCCCTACTTCCTGTGACACTTTCACAAGTTAGAATGGTATATCACCCGTAGGCAAAAGGGAACAGCTCTCCACACAGGCCGGGTTTGGTCCATCTTCTCTACATTAAGAAGAGATAGGCTCATTCTGACTCAACCCTTAATCCTGACCAGGTTGTTTGCCATGGAAGATGATTTTTGCTCTCTCAGGTCTTACATAGCTGCCTACATCTTCTCCAGAGATCATTTCTGCATGGAGCTTTGAGGTTCTCAACAGATGGAAGATCCACTGCATTCCTCTATTGTAAGACCAACACTGTCCCTGCTCTTCTGTAAACATAGATGTGAATTGGAGTCATGAGAAAACCCACGAACCTATGGGATAGCCTCTGCAGAACTTTAAAGAATTCGCTTGACCCAAATGATCATAATTCTCACTTAATGGAGGTCAGGAACCTTACAGAGGAAGGCGAGAGACTCTATCCACCATGACAGTTCTTTTGTCCATTTTGGTTTTGGATGCACACATGGGATTTTTCTTTAGACCCATCATGTGCTGTGAATCTAAGCCACAGCCTCACATAGGGCCAAGAGGCTGATTCAGACACATCCATTTCCAAAGCAATTAACCGAAGAGGCACAGGTAATGACCATTCAATTCCATTTGAAAACTATTTTCTTCAGGCTTCACAAAGTGTGGCCTGAGGCAAAGACCTTCCTGACATTCAGGGCAACAGAATAGGTAAGCAAAAGGCCCAAAGCAGGGTTTCTCCACTGAGACTTTCTTGGGCATACTGATATCTGAGTTTTCTGAGATACTCACCATTCCCATCAGTTATCCAGTACATGGCCATGTCACAGAGATTGAGGTGGTACATATCTTGGACACAAAATCATGAGCGTATTCTGGAGAGTGTCCAGAATTCAGGAAGAAAACAGGAATTTAGAAAGATACCAGGAGTTGCCCATCCATACGGCAAGCTGCAGTCCATTCATAAATTGCTCAGGATGAATTCTTTGAAGCTTTCTCGTAGACAGGACACATCCATTGATGCATTCTCTTTTCTACTGTCTACAATCACGGACACAGTATGATATATAGACACAGAAACACTCACGTTGTCAAAGGACTTACTAGAAACAGTCCACTCCAAAACAAACAAACCTTCTTTCCTAACTCTTCTCAGAACATGAGACAAAACCACAAACTCACACTCACACCCAAAAAGGCACCTCTTTCCCCCAAGTAGGTCTGTGTCTATCCGGAGTGTCCTCTGACTTGTGGGCCATACTATGTTCCCCAAAAGTGGCGTGTCCTGTCTCCGATCTGGTCTCTTTAGCAAACTCTGTGAAGTTGTCAGGAGCCCGTGGTGAGAAACTACCTGCTTTCTCTGGAAAGGCCAGTCTTCATAGTTTCCAGGCATTTGGCTGTCCTCACATCAGTAGGTACCAAGAAAGAGTGACTCTGTCTTGTTAAATCCAAACAAGTGAGCCCACTGGGACATGGAGTGGGTTTGACTCTGTGTGCCTGGTTTCCTGGATCCCAAGATCACAGACTTTCATCACCAATAATGTAAGGTGAGGTCACTTCCTTCAAGAACTGAATGAAGTCACTGCCTTGGAAACCACTTTGTTTTAACAGTTGCTTCCAAGGTTCCCAAAAGATGGAGTCTGCCTCTACTTGCTGTGACTCATTCATAAGTTAGGATGGTATATCAACCATAGGCACCGGGGAACAGCTCTCCACACAGCCATGGTTTGGTCCATCTTCTCTACATTAGGAAGAGAGAGGCTAATTCAGACACATCCCTTCAACCTGACCAGGTTGTTTGCCATGGAAGATGACTTTTGCTCTCTCAGATCCTTCATACCTGCCTACACCGACTCAAGGGATTATTTCTGCAGGGACTTTTGAGGTTCTCAGCTGGTGGATGATACCCTACCTTCCTGGATTTTAAGACCAACTCTGTCCCTGCTCTTCTGTAAAGTGAGATTGAGGGAACAGTGTATGGTTAGTGTTAATAGCATGTTCGATTTGGGTTAGGAGTCATTCTGCTGGATGAATTATGGTATTGGGAACCTGTGATATTTATAAGAATATAAATGTGAAATATATGTATGAGATCAGAGATCTTGGAAAGATTTGAAGCCCAGAAAGGCATTGGGCCCTTGATTGGTATACTTAGATTGAATTATGTTCTGCACTGAGGTCTCAGATAAATCGATATACAATGGCATAGGACCCTATACCTCGGATGATTGAAAGTAGAAGAGAACATCCAGTCAAAAAGGGATAGTCTGTAGGATTAGGAAGATAGTCAGTAGGTTTAGGAAGAAGAGTGAGTCTCGGAGTTGGACCAAAAGTTCTTTAGCAATTGGTTTTCAGTTAGAGGGTGAATGTAAATGTCAGCACATGTGAAGAGACAGTCACAATGATGAACTGGGAAAAATATGTAGGAAAGCAGATATCAATAGGGGCATTAGGAAATCAGGAAAAGTATAAAGTGAGTGATAGGATTAGATATTTTCAACAGGCTTGAGGTTAAATATATAATCTTAGGAAGAAACAAATATGTAGTAACCAATAGGATTGACATTTGAGAGCAGTAGGCACCCTGGACATAGATGCTTTTAGTAATCCATGGTCACTTTCTATTTAGGCTTTGGTACAATCATATGTGTGACCTTTGCATTTTGTGTCCAGAATACTACTGTGGTAAAATGTATATGTAGATCAGGTGACATAAGTATTTCTTCCACCATAAAGGGGAGTAATATTCTGGAAACTTATAAATTAGTACTGGGGATACAAATAGGTGTACCTTGTGTTGATGATTATTGAGATGATGCAGGAATAGACCATATTGTGAATAAAGTATGTAACTGGATCCAACATTAAATAATGGATTGAGTTTGCATCTGAAAATATATTGGAAATCTTATATTGATATATATACCATCATTCCAACGAGATATATATGCAATGGTATTATTAGGGTTACGGTTTATCGTGAAGAGTGAGTTTTGCTTCAAAAATGATTATGGAATCGAAAATAATGTGTTTAGAAAGAAGTCTAGTGAAAAGACCAGTAAAGAAACATGGAGGAATACATGTGTTCTGAAGTAGTAAGTAATTGAAAGTGAACCAAATGCCAAAAAAATTTGTGAAGTTGTGGATGAAAAAATACATCCTATGATGTCCATAAACTGAAGAAATAGTAATGTACCAGTGTTGAGTAAAAATGAACTTCAAATTACACATCATGTCCCATAGCAATCTACTTGCATTGATGTTAAACTGGGTCAGTTACTGTAGAAATATTAGGATTTTTAAGCACCATCCACTGAACTTAGTTTTCAGTAGTAGGAAACCAAAATATATTTCAGGTGTATGAATATTACTGAGAATAATCTTGTGAAAATTTGAATATAAATGAACATAAATGAATATGAATGAATTTAGGGAGTGTATAATAAGACACATATTTTTCATATTTTTTTAAAATCCGTAGAATATACACACACACACACACACGCCCACACACACACACACATGCACACACACACACACATTAATATTTAGCAATATATATGCCAATCGATATTCATCATGAAATATAATTCATTCACAAATCCAAAAATATTCATTTTACTGAACATGGATTTATGTATAGTGTTTTTCACTAGGAAGCTCACCCATAGGTGGAATTTTCAGTTCCATCATTATTTAGGGAGAGTCATCTCTTCTCACAATTTTTATATTCCAAAGTCAGTGATCTTACAAGAATGTACGTGTGATACCAGGTAGGATATTGTATATGCATAAAAAAATTACATGTGCTGAATAGGATACAGAGAAAGGGAGACAGGAATTTACATATGTGATAACTTTAAAAAATCATGGAGAAATATTAAAATGAAAAGTTTACTAAATTTAAAACACATACTCTTGATAAAGAGGAAGACAAATACAAATATACACCATGCTTCCTATAAAAGGACTGTACTTCTATTCAGTTAGGTTTTTTTTTCTCCATGATATTAGGATTAGTAGTCAGAGTCTAGTAGGGTATGGGTTAGTGTCAGGGATTCAGTATTTCAAATGGAAAATAGGAAAATGGATCTAATGTGTATGCAAACATGTGATACACAAAAATCTTCCCTCTCTTATCCAGAACAATACCTTGACATAACCATCGCTAAAAGTAAGACACAATTAGAGGAGAGGAGTTAGAAAACCTGTGAATACATATGTGGAATGAAAAATGCTCAGGAGTTCACAACACTGGAGGTGGTAAAACAGTTTACAAAAGTATGGGAGAGGGTAAACACTCCAGAAACATGGAGCTGTGCTGACCTAAAGACTTATTGAGAAACTTCCTCTGAGGTTAGGCACAAGAAATATATGTATGGCAATATGTAAATCAATGGTTCTGCAACTGATGTGATTCTGCAATCTGTATATGGAGTAAAAATGGGAGCTCATATCCCACTTGAATCAAAGTGTGAAATTTGATATATCAAGAAGTATGTACTGTTTTGAACAACCTACAATAAAAATTAATTAAAAAAAGAAAAAGAAATATATGTAATTGTCAGGAGATTTAGCTTCGTTTGTAGTGACACCAAAAATCTGGGTCTGCATCTATGTGACCTGGAGGACATGGTTCTTTATTTTGTAATGAACATGAGGCAGCAGGTCTGAAATCTCCCTTTGTAGGTAAACTGTTGCTACTGGGAGCTAAGTGTCTTCCCGTGTGGTCTGTGAAGCCATTTGGTCATCCTCCACTTTTCAGGGTGTTTCTTACTGCTGCACTGGGAATTTGGTATTTGCTTCATGAAATACAATATGTTAAACTGGGACACAATGCTGGAGGGAGTTCTGTCATGTGTGGTTGGTCAGGGTCGGCAAGAGAATGTACGAACCAGGCTTCTATCCCACATAGCTTTCCCCTTGACTATAGCAACCTGATTCTGAACATTGCCCTGAAACCTCTACATATAACAAGATGCCTTTACATATAAAGGTCTGCTGCCTGCACCATGTCAGTCGCAAGATTTGGAAGCCAATGGAAGATCCAGGTGGTCCTACCAAAAATATTTATTTACACACCTATAGTCCACTGCTCTACGCCCACTACCCAGCAGGCTCCAACTTACTGGCATCTCTGTTCTACACCATTTTCACGAAACTCAGTCAATCAAGGCACTGTTTGTTATACTCATGATCAGCAACAGGATATCTAAAGGTTATCCAGTGCCACCTGGTCATGGGGATTTCAAAAATTTCATGGTATTAATCTAGTCATTTTTCAAGGATGAAGTTGGAGGCACTGTGGGTTTCATTTAATTCAGGAACCATTAAATGGTGAGGAAGCTCATTTCAATGAAAGCTCTGGAGAACACTCACAGGCAAGCCTTCCCAAAGAGTGGCCAAAAGGACACATGAATCCAGGCCCATTGAGGTATACAATGTGAGGTCCATGTGTGTTTGGACTCTCAATTATGGCTACCAAGTCTTTAAGAATTAAAACATGTGATATCCTGGCTCAGAATCCCTGAGCTCTGTGGAAAGCCATCCTGGGCCTAGATCTCAGTTTCCAAAACCGATTCTCATGCGTGGTCTCCTAAAATCCCAACACTATTCATGGCAATACTTCTCTGAGGTCAGTTCCAGAACTCAGTCTCTAAGGGGAATCACACCAGAGTTCAAGCCCTGGTGGACCCAGTCATCTCTTCCAACTACCACACAAATTACCACAATTAAAACAAGAACCCTCCCATATGGCCCTCATCTTCTTTCATATAGACACTCATCATAATCTGGCTGGAGGTTTCCATGAGGGGTGCAGACCAAGACAGTGTCCCAAATAAGCTCCTTTGCCCCTCATTTGCCTAATGTCAAGGTGGCCTGGACACCCATCCGGTGAACCAAAAGTGATCAAATAGGCCTGCCGTTAATACCGCTCCAATTTGAGGACTACTGTCTGTGGGGTTTAGATTCTTTATGTGAATTTTAGTCATGAGAAAACCCAAGCACAATGGGCAAGCCTCTGCAGGTTTTGTAGAACTCTTTTGACCCAAAGGATCCCATTCTCACTTGATGGAAGTCAGGAACCTTACAGAGGAAGTCGAGAGACTTCCTCCCAATAATTGCTCTTTTGGCGAATTTTCTTTTGGATGCACACATGGTAACTTTATTTAGATCCATCAGGTGCTGAGAATCTAAGCCACAGCCACACACAGGGCCAAGGGCATGATTCAGACACATCCCTTTCCAAAGCAATTAAGGAAAGTGCCACAGGTATGCCCATTCATTTCCATTTGAAAACTGTTTTCTTCAGGCTTCACAAAGGGGTGGCCTGAGGCAAAGACCTTCCTGACATTCAGGGCAACAGAACAATAGGTAAGCAAAAGGCCGAAAGCAGGGTTTCTCCTCTGAGACTTTTCTGGTCACACTGATATCTGAGTTTTCTGAGATGCTCGCCATCCCCTACAGCTATCCAGTACATGGCCATGTCACAGAGCTTGGAGGTGGTGCATATCTTGGACACAAAACCATGGGCCTATTCTTGAGATTGGCCGGAATTCAGGACGAAAATAGAAACTTAGGAAGGTAGCAGGTGTTGCTCATCGATAAGGCAAGCTACAGTCCATTCATAAACGCGGCAATATGAATGCTGAGAAGATTTCTACTAGACACGACACATCCATTGATGGATTCTCTTTTCTAATGTCTACAACCACGGACACAGTGGAATACACAGACATAGAAACACTCGCCCTGTGAAAAGACTTACTAGAAACAGTCCACTTCAAATGAAACAAACCGACTGTCCTACCTATTCTCAGAAAATGAGACAAAACCACAAACCCACAACCACACCCACAAAGGCACCTCCTTCCCCTAAGTAGGTCTGTGACTATCCAGAGTGTCCTCTGACTTGTGGGCCATAATATGTTCCCCCAAAATGGCCTTTCCTGTCTCAGATCTTGTCTCCTTGGCCAACTCTGTGAACTTCTTAGGAGCCAACGGTGAGCTACTACCTGCTTTCTCATGAAAAGCCCTGCATCCGAGCTTTCCTGGCATTTGGCCTTCCACACATCTGTAGGTACCAAAAAATACTGACCCTGTCCTTGGTAAATCCAAACAAGTGAGACCACTGGGACTGGGACTGGGACTGGCTCTGTTTGCCTGGCTTCCTGGATCCCACGTTCAGAGAGTTCCATCACCAAGAAAGTGAGGTGAGGTCACTTCCTTCCTGAACTGAATGAGGGCACTGTCTTGGCAGCCACTTTGTCCTAACTGTTGCTTCCAAGGGTCCCAAGAAATTGAGGCCGCCCCTACTTCCTGTGACATTTTCACAAGTTAGAATGGTATATCAACCAAAGGCACCCAGGAATAGATCTCCACACAGGCCTGGTTTGGTCCATGATCTCTACATTAAAAAAAAATCCGATTCAGACACAACCTTTTATCCTGACCGGGTTATTTGCCATGGAAGATGACTTTTGGTCTCTCAGGTCCTTTATTGCTTCCTACATCTTCTCCAGGGATCATTTCTGCATGGACCTTTGAGGTTCTCAGCAGGTGGAAGTTTTTCTACATTTCTGTATTGTAATATCAACTCCTTCCCTGCTCTTCTGTAAAGTTAGATTGAGGGAACAGTGTCCGGTTATGGTTAAAAACATGCTCGATTTGGGTTAGAAATCATTTTCCTGGATGAATGATCGTATTGGGAACTTGCTATGTGTAGAAGAATATATAGGTGAAATATATGTATGAAAAAAGAAATTTAAGTCTGATTTGAAGCCCAGAAGGGCATTGGGCCCTTGATAGTGATACGTGGTGTTGAATTACGTTCTGCAGAGTTGTCTCAGATAAATCGATATACAATGGCATAGCACCTTGTACGTTGCATGAATTAATGTAGAAGGAACATCAAGTCAAAAAGGCATAGTCGGTAGTGAAAGGTTAATAAAATAGGTACTTGTCACTTCCTGTTTTTCTGTATGCTTAACAAAACACTGTTGAAATATTGAGAAATGTTTGCTAATCTTGTTCTAGAATGTACTGTTCCCAACAGCCGAACTGCAGAATGTACTCCCTCACTCGGTGTCATGCAAACCGCCCACTCGCCCTTACCCATCACTGAACTTCCCTCTCTTCCCTCTCCAAGGAAAGTATATAAGCTCTGCTTAAGCTGTTCTCAGAGGTCTCTGCTCTATTTAATTTAGCTCTGAGCTCCAGCATGCTGGACCACAAATAAACCCTTTGCTGTTGCATGAGACAGTCTCTTGGTAGTATCTTCCTCTGACACTCGCCTGACCTTTACATATTGAGGTTCCACTGAGTTCCAGCAGTGGCGGATGAGAGACCCCAACGGGCTCCTCTCGGAGCAAGTAAGGCGCCTCTTTCTGGTTTCAGGTTTCTTGTTAGGGCTTGGCAAAATTGCTGGCGATGAAGAGCCTGGGCTCCCTCCGACGGTGGCTGAGAGACATGTCACAGAGACAAAGGGCACTTCTCTGGAGGACCCCGCAGAGAACTCGGGAAATCAAGGAACAATAGTCTTCTCGACTCAGTGATATTTTCTTTTAGATTCGTTATTGCCATACCATTGGGTTTTGCCGGCTACTCATTCCTGGTCTCAGTGTTGGACGTTCATTGCCTGTCTTTATGGTCTTGTCTTATCTGTGTCGTGTGTCCTTGCTTTTACTGTTTGTGGAACTTTCATTATGGAACAGAGCACGTCAATGCCTCTGTCCCTGACCCTTGATCACTGGACCAAAGTCCGCTTAAGGGCTCAGAATCTTTCTTTTTTTAGTAAAACGCTGGACCTGGCAGAATCTCTGTGCCTCAGAATGGCCCATCTTTGGAGTCGTATGGCCCCTAGACGGATCTTTCTACTTCCTACTAATTTAAAAAGTCAGAGGTATTGTCTTTCAGCCAGCGCCACATAGCCATCCGGATCAACAGCCATATATCTTAACTTGGCAGGACCTCTGCAAATCTCCTCCTCCATGGGTGAAGCCTTTCCTTGCCCCTACCTCTGCTCCTACTCCTTCCCCCATGATCTCTCAAACCCTCTCAACCTCCTCCTCCTCCACCCTCTGTTCTCCCTGAGTCACAGATTTGACTCTACTGGACTCTTCTCCCCCTCCTTATCCCCTGCCCTCGTCCCCTAACACACAACACACTCTAAGTGATTCCGCTGCTGCTGACTAAGCCTCTCTACCATTGGAGGAAGCTAAGCCGGTTTAGGATCTGACAATGGACCGATGTTCATGACCCAGGTGAGTCAGGGGTTAGCCAGGAACCTGGGGATTAATTGGAAGTTAAATTGTGCTTATAGACCACAGAGTTCAAGACAAGTAGAAAGAATGAATAGAACCATTAAAGAGACCTTAACGAAATTAAGCTTAGAGACCAGCATAAGATTGGACTATGCTCCTGCCTTATGCAATGTTTCATGCAAGAAAAAATCCCTTTGTTTCTTTGAGTAACCTTACCACATGTGAAATTCTTTATGGTGGCCCTCCTCCAGTAGGGGACCTAAGCCCAACTGTAAGACCTAAAGATCCTTTCCACACCCCCTTGCTTGACAGACTTAAAGATCTTGAAAGAACTCAGTAATACCTGTGAAAACAGCTGGCCACTGCCTACCCAACTGGGAACCAGGGGATTCCACATCCATATCAAGTAAGAGATTTCATCTATGTAAGATGATATCAGGTGTCATCCCTGGTACCCCACTGAAAAGGACCATACCAGGTGCTATTATAACACCTACAGTGGTAAACGTAAACAGAATCACTTCCTGGATCCATACCTCTCATCTCAAGCCTGCTGCCTATACAGAATCTTTCTGGAAACTGAAAAAGACTGGTAACAGTTTCAAATTGTGTATTGGCAATGTGAATAAGGTTATATACTCTCCCCTTGGCTACAAGTAGTCCTAACCCTCATCAGCCCATTAAGCAGTGATGGCTGATCACAAATCCTACTTGAAAAGAAGTATGGTCTATCTCGCATACAGCCCCCTTAGGGACCTGGTGGCCATCTCTCCACCCAGACATTTGTTAGCTGGCTATAGGTATTTCCTATTGTGATATCCCTGATGAAGAGGATCCCACTAAAATACCATTAAATCCCTTCTGTACCATAGATAATGGAAACAAACATTATGGATGTAGGGACACGCGAGCCAGATGCAGATTGGCTAGTCTAGATTACTAAGTTTACCTGGCAGACTATCAAAGCCACAAAGAGTAATGGCTGTGTGGGGGAAAAGCCGACTTTTTCTGTATGTCATGGAAATGTGTGCATACAGGGGCTGCCTGATGAAACCCCAATTCTTCATCAAATTCAGTACACAGCATTGGCCACATTACCAATTAGACAACCAAAAACTATGGCACCCAGATGGGTCTCTAGATCCTCAAATTTTGCGTGACCTTTTTAACTTCTGCAAGTGCTCAAAAGAGTGAAAGGAAATTCCCCTATGTGGAAGCCTTTTCCCTCCCTCACTCACATCCTGAACTATGCTTCTCCAATAGATCATTATCCTCAGCCTTCTGCTCCAGACCCTCTGATGTCACTCCCATCTCAGCAACTTGATTTCTCCCCTCCAATAACTAGATCAGAAACCCAAAGCTCCACCAGTTCTCAGACCATCGGCCCCTTGCTGAGGTAGCAGGTACATAGGTACCGCTCCACCGACTCATTCCTCTCATCTCCTGTCAGTGCCCTCACCGGGTCCCACCAGGTCCTCTTACCAGCTAACCCAATGCTCAAACGAGCTGAGGAGAGCCCTGAGACCCTTATCCAAGATGTAATATAATTGGCCTTTAAAGTTGCTTTGTCATCACTGAAAACATGTTACTAAAATTTAAAGTCCCTCACAGGATTTTGGGATCCTCACTCCCGTCTTTCACTCTGCTCTACCTGATCTACTGCTCAAGTTTGCTGCTAGGAAATTCCCAATACCCTTTCGCATTATTCTTTTACATCTCTCTTTTCCCTCATTCTCAGATCCTCGGAGGTGCTCTCAGCCCCACCTTCCCCGTCTTTCCCCCTCTGTACCAGGCCCACAGAAAAGTCTTAAATGACCTTCTTCAGAAGTCTTCACCATGGCTGAGTTTTGAACTTTCAGCAAAACAGTTTCAATAAAGACTTTAATGTAGATAAACTTTCTCTTTCGTATTGCCCTGTTCTACTTGGCCACTGGCTAAAAATCTCAGTACTTCTAAGCTAGACAACCCCTAACTAGTTTTTCACAAAATATGTGAACAAGTCCTCTGGCCTTCAGCTGGGGCTTCACAGAGATGGCTACATTTCTAAGATAAAGAAATTACCAACCGGGCTCCATGGTAACAGCTGGCAGGGGGAAAATAAGAAATGGAAGAAAAAGCTCTCCTCCTCCCAGGTGTCCTTGAAAAGTTAACTTGCCCAGAACAGAAGGAAAAACAGAAACAAATACTGCTTTTTTAAACTTCTGAAGACTGTGAACTTCTGAGCCCCATCCCTTATATGTTGGGTACAAAATTCTGAAACTACCTAAACTTGAGTTTCAGGGGATTAATTGATTACAATAGAAGCAATGCCCTCTGAATCCGGTTTCAACCAAATAGGACTGTTTCCCTCTCTTGAGTGCTATCTTAGGTGCCTTGCTTTGTCAGTGCCTACAACAGCATAATTCTATATACTTAAACATCGTTTATGTTTTCATGAAATGATCAAGATATGTGATAAATTGTGTAATGGTGCAGATGTTTCCCAGAGTGCTCTATCATGACGCAGGTTCATTTGAAGATCAAATAGGGGGGGCATACAACCGGTTCCACTGGGAACATATATCCCTCACTTTAGCCATCCTATTAGGAATAGGAGTTGCTGCACGGGTGGGCAGAGGAACCAGTGGCATTGTCCATGGGACACAAAAGATGACCCAATTAGAAGCAGCAATAGAGCAAAAGTAAGATATTAGAAACCTCCTTCAGGGCTTTGCATGAAACTTTAACCTCTCTCTCTGAAGTTGTTTTACAGAACAGTTGAGGGTTGGACCTCCTCTTCATTAGAGAAGGGGGCCTTTGTGCTGCATTGAGGGAAGAATGTTGTTTTTATGCTGACTATACTGGAGTCGTAATAAAATTTATGAGTAAATTTAAAAGACACCTTGAAGAGCATCAACAAGTGAGAGAGGGCCCAAAAGGGTGGCTTGAGTCTTGGTTCACACAGTCCCCCCGGTTAACTATGTTTTTATCAACCCTGGCCGGTCCAATAATAATCCTCATATTATTGCTAACTATAAAACCCTGTTTGCTCAACCGTGTAATGTCTTTTCTCCAGGCTCAAATTGGAGGAGTTAAACTTATGGTAATACCCCACTAGCAGACATTGAATGTGACACCCTCCAATGATCATTTTTATGATTAAAATTAGCCAGAAGAAGAAGTGGGGAATGAAATATTAATAAAATAGGTACTTGTCACATCTTGTTTTTCTGTATGCTTAACAGAACACTGTTGAAATCTTGAGAAATGTTTGCAAAACTTGTTCCCAGAATGTTCTATCCCCAACTGCCAAATTGCAGAATGTACTCCCTCTCCCAGTTGCATGCAAACCGCCCACTCGCCCTGACACATCAATACAATTCCCTCCCTTCTCTCTCCAGGGAAAGTATATAAGCTCTACTTCAGCTATTCTCAGGGCTATCTGCACTATTCAGGTGAGCTCTGAACACCAGCATTCTGGACACCCAATAAACCCTTTGATGTTGCATGAGATATCCTGTTGGTAGTCTCCTCCTCTGAAGCTCGCACCACGTTTACTTGGATGATTGAATGTAGAAGAGAACATCCAGTCAAAAAGGGATAGTCTGTAGCATTAGGAAGATAGTCAGTAAGTTTAGGAAGAAGGGTGAGTATAAGATTTGGAACAAAAGTTTCTTAGCAATAGGATTTCGATTAGAGAGTGAATGTAAATGTCAGCACAAGTGAAGAGTCAGTCACAATGATGAAGTGGGGAAAATATGTAGGAAAGCATATATCAATAGAGACATTACAAAATCAGGCAGAGTATAAAGTGTGTGATAGGATTAGACATTTTGAACAGGGTTGAGTTAAAATATATAATCTTAGGAAGAAACAAATATGTAGTCACAAATAGGATTGACATTTGAGAGCATTGGGCAAATTTCAGGTGGATGAATATTTTGAGAATAATCTTGTGAATAGTTGATTATAAATCCACATACATGAACATGAATGAATTTAGGGAGTGAATATAAGACACATATATTTCATATTTTGAAAAATCTGGAGAGTGTATATATATATATATATATATATGTATATATATATATATATACATATATATATATATATATACATATATATACATATACATAAAACACACACACAGACAAAAAAGTAGCAATATATATGTCAATCAAAATTCATTATAAAATATATACCATCCACAGATCTAAAAATATTCATTTTACTGAACATGGATTTATGTATAATGCTGTTCAACTAGCAAGCTCACCCATAGGTTGAATATTCAGTTCCAACAGGGTTTAGTAGGAGTGATCTCTTCTAACAATTTGTATCTGCCAAGTCAGCCACCTCACAAGAATGTACGTGTGGTACCAGATAGGAATCTATATGTGCATATAAGAATACAGAGAAAGGGAGACAGGAATTCACATATTTGTTAACCTTAAAAATACTAGGACAACTATTTCAACAAACAATTGACTAGATTTATAACTCCAACTCTGTATCATGCAAAAGGCAAATCCATCTATACACCATGCCTACTCTGTACTGCTTGTATTTCTATTCTTTATGGGTTATTTTTCTCCATCATATTAGGATTAGTAGTCAGAGTCTGGTAGGGTATGGGTTAGAGTCAGGTATTCAGTCTTTTGAATTGAAAATAGGACACTGAATCCAATGTGTATGCAAATATATGCTACGGAAAAATCTTCCCACTCTCCTCCAGAACAATGCCTTGACATTACCTTCGCCCCAAGTAAGACACAATTAGAGGAGAAGAGTTAGAAAATCTGTGAATACATATCTAGAATGGAAAATGCTCCAGATTTCACATCTTTGGAGGTGGTAGAGGAGTTTCCAAAAGTAAGAGACAGGGTAAACACTCCACAAACATGGAGCTCTGCTGGCCAAAAGACTTTTTGAGAATCTGCCTCTGAGGTTGGGCACTTGAAATATATGTTGTTGTCAGGAGCTTTAGCTTTATTTGTAGTGAAACCATCAAAGCTGGATCTGCATCTATGTGACCTGGAGGAAATGGTTACTTATTTTAAAATAAAAATGAGGCAGCAGTGATGAATTCTCTTTTTGTAGGTAAACTTTGGCCACTGAGGGCTAAGGGTCTTCCCGTGTGGACTGTGAAACCAATGGTCATCCTCCAATTTTAGTGGTGTTTCTTGCTGCTGCACTGGGAGTTTGGTATTTGCTTCATGAAATACAACAAGTTCAAATGGGACACAGTGCTGAAGGGAGTTCTGTCAGGTGTGGTTGGCAGGGTCTCCAGGAGAATGCACCAACCAGGGTTCTATCTCAAGTAGCTTGCCCCCTTGACAATAGCAACATGATACTGAACATTGCCCTGAAACCTCTCCATATAAAAATATGCCTTTACATATATGGGTGTGATGGTTGCACAATGTCAGTAACAGCCATTTGGAAGCCAATGGAAGATCCACATGGCCCCACCACAGATGTTTTATCACACATTTGCATAACACAGCTCTAGGCCCACTACTTACCAGGCCCCAACTTACTGGCATCTCTGTTCTACACCATTTTCATGAAACCCAGTCAATCAAGGCCCTGTCTGGTATACTCATGATCATCAACAGGACATCAAAGGTCCTCCAGTGCCAGCTGGTCATCGGAATTTCTAAAATTTCATGGTAATTATCTAGCATTTTTTCACAGATGCATTTGGAGGCAATGTTGGTTTCAATTCATTCAGGAACCATTAAATGGTGAGGAAGCTAATTTCAGGGAAATCTCTGGAGCACTCTCACAGGCAAGTCTACCCAAAGAGTGGCCAAAATGTCACATGAAGCCAGGCCCATGGAGGTCTACAAAGCAAGGTCCAAGTGTGTTTTGAATCTCAATTATGCCTGCCAAGTCTTTCAGAATAAAATCATGTAATATCCTGGCTGTGATTCCCAGTGTTCTGTGGAAAGCCACTCTGGGCCTTGATCCCAGGTTCCAATGGCAAATCTCATTCATGGCCTCCTAAAATCCCAACACAATTCATGTCAATACTTCTCTGAGGTCAGTTCCAGAACTCAGTCTCTAAGGGGAATCACAGCAGAATTCAAGCCCAGGTTTACCCAGTCATCTCTTCCAACTGCCACACAAATGACCACAATTATAACCAAAACACTCCTACATGGCCCTCATCTTCTACCATAAAGATACTCATCATAACATCTGGATGGAGGTTTTCATGAGAGGCACATCCCAAGACAGTGTCCAAAATAAGCTCCCTTGCCCCTCATTTGCCGAATGTCAGGGTGGCTTGGACACCCTTCCTGTGAACCAGGAGTGATCAAATAGGCCTGCCCTTAATACTGCTTCGCTTCTCCAATTTGAGGCTCTCTGACTGTTGGGTCTAGATTCTTTTTGTGAATTGGAGTCATGAGAAAAGCCAAGCCCCTCTGCAGAGATTTGAAGAACTCATTTCACCCAAAGAATCCCTATTCTGACATGATGGATTTCAGAAACCTAACAAAGGAAGGCAATATAATTCATGCACATTGATTGAACGTTTTTCCATTTTGGTTTAGATGCACATATGGGATCTTTCTTTACTTCCATCAGGTGCTGAGAATCTAAGTCACAGCCTAAAACAGGGCAAAGGGCCTGAATCAGACACATCCTTTTCCAATGAAATTAAGCAAAGAGCCAGAGGTGATGCACATTCATTTCCATTTGAAAACTGTTTTCTTCAGGCTTAACAAAGGGGTTGCATGAGACAAAGACCTTCCTGATATTCAGGGCAACAGAACAATAGGTAAGCAAAAGGCCCAAAGCAGGGTATCTCCACTGAGACTTTCCTGGTCACACTGATATCTGAGTTTTCTGAGATGCTGGCCATTCCATTCAGGTATCCAGTACATGGCCATGTCAAAGACCTTGGATTTGGTACATATCTTGGACACATAACCATGAGCCTATTCTAGAGAGTGGCCAGAATTCAGGAAGAAAACAGGGACTTAGGAAGGTATTAGGTGTTGCCCGTGCATAAGGCAAGCCACACTCCATTCATAAATTGGGCAGGATGAATGCTGGGAAGGTTTATACTAGACATGACACATCCATTGCTGCATTCTCTTTTCTCATGTCTACTACCACAGGCACAGTGGGATACACAGACATGGAAACACTCACCTCTTCAAACGACTTACCAGAAACAGTTCACTCCAAAACAAACAAACCGCCATTCCTACCTATTTTCAGAACATGAGACAAACCACAAACCCACACCCACTCCCAAAAAGGCACCTCCTTCCCCATAGGTGTATGACTAACCAGAGTGTCCTCTGACTGGTGGCCATACTCTGTTCTTCCGAAATGGCCTGTCCTCTCTCAGATCTGTTTTCCTTGGCCAACTCTGTAAAGTTGTAAGGAAAAAGTGGAGAGCCACTACCTGCTTTCTCAGGAAAGCTCCCTATTCAGAGCTCTCCAGGCATTTGGTAATCCTCACTTCAGTAGGTACCAAGAATGACTGACCCTATCTTTGGTAAATCCAAACAAGTGAGCCCACTGGGACTGGGACTGGGAATGCATCTGGGTGCCTGGCTCCTTGGATACAAAGTTCAGAGAGTTCCATCACCAAGGAAATGAGGTATGTCACATTCTTTGGAACTGAATGAGGTCACTGCCTTGGCAAAGGTATATCTTATGATGTGCAAAAACTGAAGAAATAATAATGTAAGAGTGTCGAATACAAATGAATGACAAATTACATATCATGTCCCATAGGAGTCTACTTGCATTGATGTTAGACTGGGTCAGTTACTGAAGAATAATTAGGATTTGTATGCACCATTCACTGAAGTTAGTTTTCAGTACTAGGAAACAAATATGTATTTCAGGTGGATGAATATTTCTGATTATAATCTTGTGAAAAGTTGATTATAAATCCACATACATGAACATGAATGAATTTAGAGAGTGTATATTAGACACATATATTTCATATTTTGAAAAATTTGGAGAGTATATCTATATCTATATCTATATCTATATCTATATCTATATCTATATATATACACACACACACACACAAACACACACACAAAACACTCACAGACATTAAAAAGTACCAATATAAATGCCAATCGAATTCATCAGTAAATATATATCATCCACAAATGCAAAAATATTTATTTTACTGAACATGAGTTAATGTATAATGTTGTTCTACTAGGACGCTCTCCTATAGGTTGAATTTTCATTTCCAACAGCATTTAGGAGCAGTGAACTCTTCTCACAATTTGTATCTGCCAAGACAGCCACCTCACAAAAATGTACGTGTGATACCTGGTAGGATTCTATATATGCATATAAATATACATGTGTGAATAGGCTACAGAAAAGGGAAACAAGAATTCACATATTTGTTAAGTTTAAAAACACATGGAGAATATTTCAATTAAAATTTGACTAGATTTATAACTCCTCCCTTATATAATGCAAATGTCAAGTCCAACAATACAACATGTCTCCTCTGAAGTGCTTGTATTTCTATTGTGTTGGGTTAATTTTCTCCATTATATTAGGATGAATAGTCTGAGTCTACTAGGTATGGGTTAGTGTCAGGGATTCAGTATTTCGAATGGAAAATTGGAAAATGAATCCAATGTGTATGTAAATATATGCTGCACAAATATCCTCCTGCTCTCATCCAGAACAATGCCTTGTCATTACCTTCACCCCAACAAGACACAATTAGAGGAGAAGAGTTACAAAATCAGTGAATACATATCTGGAATGGAAAATGCTCAGGAGTTCACAACCTTGGAGGTGGTAGAGCAGTTTCCAAAACTAAGGGACAGGGTAAACACTCCACAAACATGGAGCTCTGCTGGCCTAAAAATTTTTTGAGAAACTGCCACTGAGTTTTGCACTTGAAATATATGTTGTTTTCAGGAGATTTGGCTTCCTTTGTAGTGAGACCATCAAAGCTGGGTCTGAATCTATGTGACCTGGAGGACATGGTTTCTTATTTCCAATGAACTAGATGAAGCAGTGCTGAATCCTCTCTTTGTAGGTAAACTGAGGCCACTGGGGACTAAGTGTCTCCCCGTGTGGACTGTGAAGCCATTTGGTCCTCTTCCACTTTTTGTGGTGTTTTTGCTGCTGCACTGTGAGTTTGGTATTTGTTTCACGAAATACTAGGAGCTAAACTGGGACACAGTGCTGGAGGGAGTTCTGTCACGTGTGGTGGGTCAGGGTCTGCAAGAGAATGCACCAACTAGGCTCCTATCTCTCACAGCTTGCCCCATTGCCCCCTTGTCCATATCAACCTGATTCTTAATTTTCCTCTGAAAACTCTCCATGTAACAAGATGCCTTTACATACAAGGGTCTGCTGGCTGCACCATGTCAGTTACAAGCCATTTGGAATCCAATGGTAGATCCACATGGCCCTACCACGGATGTTTTATCAAACACCTCCCCACCACTGCTCTAGACCCACTACTCAGCAGGCTCCAACTTACTGGCATCTCTGTTCTACACCATTTTCATGAAACTCAGTAAGTCAAGGCACTGTCTGGTATAATCATGATCAGCAACAGGACATGCAGTGTTTCTCCAGTGCCACCTGGTCATAGGAATTTCAAAAATTTCATGGTATTTATCTAGCCATTTTTCAAGCATGAAGTTGGAGGCACTGTGGATTTCAGTTCATTCAGCAAACATTAAATGGTGAGGAAGCTCATTTCAATGAAATCTCTGGAGAACTCTCACAGGCACGGCTTCCCAAAGAGTGGACAAATGGTCACATTAGGCCAGGCCCATTGAGGTCTACAATGTGAGGTCCATGTGTGTTTTGACTCTCAACTATGGCTGCCATTTCTTTAAGAATAAAATCATGTGATATCCTTGCTGAGGTTCCCAGGCCTCTGTGGAAATCCACCCGGGGCCTAGGTCACAGTTTCCAAGAGCGACTTTCATGCGTGGCCTCTTAAAATCCCAACAAAATTCATGGCAATGCTTCTCTGAGTTCACTTCCAAAATCCAGTCTCTAAGGGGAATCACACCAGAGTTCAACCCCACGTGTACCCAGTCATTTTTTCCAATGCCAAACAAATGACCAAAATCAAAACCAAAACACTCCCACATGGCCCTCATCTTATTCCATATAGTCAATCATCTTAACCTCTGGCTGGAGGTTTCCATGAGGGGCGCAGCCCAAGACAGTGTCCAAAATCAGCTCCTTTGCCCCTCATTTGCCTAAAGTCAGGGTAGCCTGGACACCGTTTCTGTGAACCAGGAGTGAACAAATGAGCCTGCCTTTAATACTTCTTTGTTTCTCCAATTTGAGGCCTACTGATTTTAGGTATCAATTCTTTAGGTGATTTAGAGTCATGTGAAAACACAAGCACCTCTGCAGGGCTTTAAAGAACTCATTTGACCCAAAGAATCCCTATTGTCATTTGATGGAGTGCAGGAACCTAACAGAGGAAGGCAAGAGACTTCATCCACAATGAATGATATTTTTTGCCATTTTGGTTTTGGAAGCTCACATGGGATCATTCTTAAGATCTATCAGGTGCTGAGAATCTAAGTCACAGCCACACACAGGTCCAAAGGCTGATAAAGACACATCTCTTTCCAAAGCAATTAAGCAAAGAGCCACAGGTGAGGCCCATTCATTTCCATTTGAAAACTGTTTTCTTCAGGCTTCACAAAGGGGTGGCATGAGGCAAAGACCTTCCTGACATTCAGTCCAACACAACAATAAGTAAGCAAAAGGCCCAAAGCAGGGTTTCTGCACTGAGATTTTTCTGGTCACACTGATATCTGAGTTTTCTGAGATGCTCGCCATTCTCTTCAGCTATCCAGTACATGGCCATGTCACAGAGCTTGGCAGTGGTACATATTTTGGACACAAATCCATGAGCCTATTCTGGAGAGTGGCCAGAATTCAGGAAGAAAACAACAACTTAGAAAGATAGCAGGTGTTGCACATCGATAAGACAAGCTGCAGTCCATTCATATATTGGGCAGGATGAATTATGGGAAGATTTATACTAGACAGGACACATCCATTAATGCATTCTCTTTTCTAATGTCTACAACAACAGACACAGTGGGATACACAGAAACAGAAACACTCGCCGTGTCAAATGACTTACTAGAAACTGTCCACTCCAAACCAAACAAACCGCCTATCCTATCTATTCTCAGAACATGAGACAAAACAACAAACCCACACCCACTCCCACAAAGGCACCTCCTTCCCCCAAGTAGGTCTGTGACTATCCGGAGTGTCCTCTGACTGGTGGGCCATACTATGTTCCCCCGAAATGGCCTGTCTTCTCTCAGACATTCTTTCCTTGACCAACTCTGTGAAGATGTCAGGAAAAAGTGGTTAGCCACTACCTGTTTTCTCAGGAACGGTCCATCTTCAGAGCTCTCCTGGCATTTGGCCTTCCTCACATCATTAGGTACCAAGAAAACTGACTCTGTTCTTGGTAAATCCAAACAAGTGAGCCCACTGGGACTGGGACTGGGACTGCCTCTGGGTGCCTGGCTTCTTGGATACCAAGTTCAGAGAGTTCCATCACCAAGGAAATGAGGTATGTCACATTCTTTGGAACTGAATGAGGTCACTGCCTTGGCAACCACTTTGTCCTAACAGTTGCTTCCAAGGGTAACATAAGATGGAGGTTGCCCCTACTTCCTGTGACACTTTCATAAGGTAGAATGTATATCAACCATTGGCACCCGGGAACAGCTCTCCACTCAGGCCTGGTTAGGTCCATCTTCTCTACAATAAGAACAGAGAGATTCAGATTCAGACACATCCCTTCATCCTGACCAGGTTTTTTGCCATGGAAGATGACTTTTGCTCTCTCAGGTGCTTCATACCTGCCTACAACTTCTCCAGGTATCATTTGTGCATGGACATTTGAGGTTCTCATCAGGTGGAAGGTCCCCAACTTTCCTGTATTGTAAGAACCACTCTGACAGCTCTTTTGCCCATTTTGGTTTGGGATGAACACATGGGATTTTTCTTTAGACCCATCATGTGCTGTGAATCTAAGCCACAGCCTCACATAGGGCTGAGAGGCTGATTCAGAAACATCCATTTCCAAAGCAATTAAGCAAAGAGGCACAGGTAATGACCATTCTTTTCCATTTGAAAACTATTTTCTGCAGGCTTCACAAAGTGTGGCCTGAGGCAAAGAACTTCCTGACATTCAGGGCAACAGAATAGGTAAGCAAAAGGCCCAAAGCAGGGTTTCTCCACTGAGACTTTCTTGGGCATACTGATATCTGAGTTTTCTGAGATACTCGCCATTCCCTTCAGCTATCCAGTACATGGCCATGTCACAGAGATGGAGGTGGTACATATCTTGGACACAAAATCATGAGCGTATTCTGGAGAGTGTCCAGAATTCAGGAAGAAAACAGGAATTTAGAAAGATGGCAGGAGTTGCCCATCCATACGGCAACCTGCAGTCCATTCATTAATTGCACAGGATGAATGCTTTGAAGCTTTCTTGTAGACAGGACACATCCATTGATGCATTCTCTTTTCTAATGTCTACAATCAGGGACACAGTATGATATATAGACACAGAAACACTCACCTTGTCAAAGGACTTACTAGACACAGTCCACTCCAAAACAAACAAACCAGCTTTCCTAACTATTCTCAGAACATGAGACAAAACCACAAACTCACACTCACACCCAAAAAGTCACCTCCTTTCCCCAAGTAGGTCTGTGACTATCCGGAGTGTCCTCTGACTTGTGGGCCATACTATGTTCCCCCAAAATGGCGTGTCCTGTCTCCAATCTGTTCTTTTTGGCCAACTCTGTGATGTTGTCAGGAGCCCATGGTGAGAAACTACCTGCTTTCTCTGGAAAGGCCAGTCTTCATAGTTTCCAGGCATTTGGCTGTCCTCACATCAGTAGGTACAAAGAAAGAGTAACTCTGTCTTGTTAAATCCAAACAAGTTAGCCCACTGGGACATGGAGTGGGTTTGACTCTGTGTGCCTGGTTTCCTGGATCCCAAGATCACAGACTTTCATTACCAAAACTGTAAGGTGATGTCACTTTCTTCAAGATCTGAATGAAGTCACTGCCTTGGAAACCACTTTGTTTTAACAGTTGCTTACATGGTTCCCAAAAGATGGAGGCTGCCTCTACTTGCTGTGACTCATTCATATGTTAGAATGGTATATCAACCATAGGCACCGGGGAACAGCTCTCCACACAGGCATGGTTTGGTCCATCTTCTCTACATTAGGAAGAGAGAGGCTAATTCAGACACATCCCATCAACCTGACCAGGTTGTTTGCCATGGAAGATGACTTTTGCTCTCTCATGTCCTTCATAGATGCCTACATCTTCTCCAAGGATCATTTCAGCATGGAACTTTTAGGTTTTCAGCAGCTGGAAGATCGCCTATATTCCTGTATTGTAAGACCAACTCTGTCCCTGCTCTTCTGTAAAATTAGATTGAGGGAATAGTGTATGGTTAGGGTTAATAACATGTTCAATTTGGGTTAGGAATCATTCTCTGGAATGAATATTTGTATTAGGAACCTGCGATATTTATAAGAATATATAGGTGAAATATAAGTATGAAAACAGAAATCTAGGTAAGTTTTGAAGCCCAGAAGGGCATTGGACCCTTGATTGGGATACTTAGCATTGATTTATGTCCTGCACAGTTGTCTCAGTTAAATCAATATACTATGGCATAGGACCTTCTAATTTGGATGATTGAATGTGGAAGAGAACATCCAGTCAAAAAAGGATATTCGGTAGGATTAGGAAAATAGTCGGTGGGTTTAGATAAAAGAGTGAGTATAGGATTTGGACCAAAAGTTCTTTAGCAATAGGGTTTCAGGTAGAGAGTGAATGTAAATGTCAGCACATGTGAAGAGTCAGTCACAATGATGAACTGGGTAAAATATGTAGGAAAGCAATATTTTGAAGACGTATAAATTAATTGGGGGTACAAATAGGTGTACCTTGTGCCTATGAATATAGAGATAATGCATGAATAGACCATACTGTGAATAAATAATATAACTGGTTCGAACTTTAAATAATGGATTGAATTGATTTCTGAAAATATAGAGGAAACCTAATATTGATATACAATCATCCATTCCAAACAGTTATGCATCTAATGGTGATATTAGATTTATGGTTTATCATGAAAAGTGTGTGAGTTTTGCTTCAAAACTGATTATGAAATTAAAAAAAAATGTGTTTGCAGAGAAGTCTCATGAAAAGACCAGTCAAGAAACCGGGAGGAATACATGTGTTCTGAAGCAGGAAATGATTAAAAGTGAAAAAATACCTATAAAGTTGTGAACTTGTGGATGAAATATATATCCTATGATGTGCAAAAACTGCAGAAATATTAATGTAGCAGTGTGGAATATAAATGAACGTCAAAATACACATAATGTCCCATAGGAATCTACTTGCATTGATGTTAAACTGGGTCAGATACTGTAGAATTATTAGGATTTGTATGCACCATTCACAGAAGTGAGTTGTCAGTACAAGGAAACAAATATGTATTTCAGGTGGATGAATATTTCCAATAATAATCTTGAGAAAAGTTGATTATATTTCCTCATGCATGAACATGAATGAATGTATGAATGTAGAGAGTGTATATAAGACACATATATTTCATGTTTTGATAAATCAGGAGAGTATATATATATATATATATATATATATATATATATATATATACCAAAAAAACACACAGAGAAACATAAAAAAGTAGCAATATATGCCAAATGAAATTTATAATGAAATATATAACATCTACTGATGCAAAAATATATACTTTACTGAACATGAAATTATGTATAATGTTGTTGTACTAGGAAGCTCACCCATAGGTTGAATTTTTAGTTCCAACAGCGTTTAAGAGGGGTAGTCTCTTCACACAATTTATATCTGCCGAGTCAGCAACCTCACAAAAATGTACCTGTGATACCAGGTAGGATTCTATATGTACATATAAAAATACATGTGCTGTATAGGCTAGAGAGAAAGGGAGGCAGGGATTCACATATTTGTTAATTTTAAAAACACATGAAAAACTATTCCAAATAAAAATTCACTAGATTTATAACACCTACCATTTATTATGCAAAAGAAAAGTTCAAAAATACACCATGCCTCCTCTGACCTGCTTGTATTTCTGTTCTATTTGGGTTATTTTTCTCCATCATATTAGGATTAGTAGTCAGAGTCTAGTAGGGTATGTGTTACTGTCAGGGATTCAGTATTTTGAATGGAAAATAGGAAAAAGAATCCAATGTCTATCAAATATGTGCTACACAAAATATTTCCCCTCTCTCATCCAGAACAATGCCTTGACATTACCTTCACCCCAAGTAAGACACAATTAGTGGAGAAGAGTTATAAAATCTGTGAATATATAACTAGAATGGAAAATGCTCAGGAGTTCACAACCTTGGATGTGGTAGAGAAGTTTCCATAAGTAAGTGACAGGTTAAAAACTCCACAAACATGGAGCTCTGCTGGCCTAAAGGACTTCTTGATAAACTGCCTCTGAGGTTGGGCACTTGAAATATATGTTGTTTTCAGGAGCTTTAGCTTCCTTTGTCGTGAGACCATCAAAGCTGGGTCTGATTCTATGTGACCTGGAGGACATGGTTTCTTATTTTCTAATGAACATGAGGCAGCAGTGGTGAATTCTCTCTTTTAAGTAAAATGTGACCAGTGCGTGCTAAGTCTCTCCCCATCTGGGCTGTGAAGCCATTTGGTCATCCTCCACTTTTTCATGGTTTTTCTTTCTCCTGCATTGGTAGTTTGGTATTTGCTTCACGAAATACAAGGAGTTCAAAAGGGACACAGTGCTGGATGGAGTTCTGCCACATGTGGTGGGTCAGGGTCTGCAGGAGAATGCACCAACCAGGCTTCTATCCCACATATCTTTTTCCCTTGTCTATTGCAACCTGATTCTTAACATTGCCATGAAACCTCTCCATATAACAAGACGCCCTTACATATTAGTGTCTGCTGGCCTCACCATGTCTGTCACAAGCCATTTGGAAGCCAATGGCAAATCAATATGGCCACATCAGAGATGTACTATGACACACATACACACCACTGCTCTAGGCACACTACTCAGCAGGCACCAACTTACTGGCATGTCTGTTCTAGATCATTTTCATGAAACACAGTCAATCAAGGCACTGTCTAGAATACTCATGATAAACAACAGGACATCCAAAGGTTCTCCAGAGACATGTTGTATAGTTGGACTTGACATTTCCATTATATAAGGTAGGAGTTATAAATCTAGTCAAATTTTAATTGAAATATTCTCATGTGTTTTTAAACTTAACAAATATGTGAATTCTTGTTTCCCTTTTCTGTAGCCGATTCACACATGTATATTTATATGCATATATAGAATCCTACCAGGTATCACACGTACATTTTTGTGAGATGGCTGTCTTGGCAGATACAAATTGTGAGAAGAGTTCACTCCTCCTAAATGCTGTTGGAAATGAAAATTCAACCTATAGGAGAGAGTCCTAGTAGAACAACATTATACATTAACTCATGTTCAGTAAAATAAATATTTTTGCATTTGTGGATGATACATATTTACTGATGAATTTCGATTGGCATTTATATTGGTACTTTTTAATGTCTGTGAGTGTTGTGTGTGTGTGTGTGTGTGTGTGTGTGTGTCTGTGTATATATATATAGATATAGATATAGATATACTCTGCCAATTTTTCAAAATATGAAATATATGTGTCTAATATACACACTCTAAATTCATTCATGTTCATGTATGTGGATTTATAATCAACTTTTCACAAGATGATAATCAGAAATATTCATCCACCTGAAATACATATTTGTTTCCTAGTACTGAAAACTAACTTCAGTGAATGGTGCATACAAATCCTAATTATTCTACAGTAACTGACCCAGTCTAACATCAATGCAAGTAGACTCCTATGGGACATGATATGTAATGTGTCATTCATTTGTATTCGACACTGGTACATTATTGTTTCTTCAGTTTTTGCACATCACAGGATATACATTTCATCCACAAGTTCACAAATTAATAAGCATTTGTTTCAACTTTAATCATCTTGCTTCAGAACACATGTATTGTCAGGGTTTCTTGACTGGTCTTTTCATGAGACTTCTTTCCAAACACATTATTTTGAATTTCCATAATCATTTTGAAGCAAAACTCACACACTCTTCATAATAAACCAAAACACTAATATTTCCATTAGATATATACCTGGTTGGAATGAATGATTGTATATCAATATATGATTTCCTTTAATTTTTCAGATATCAGTTAATTCATTATTTAAAGTTCAAAAAAGTTATATTATTTATTCACAGTATGGTCTATTCATGCTTTTTCTCTATGTTCCTAAAAACAGGGTACACCTCTTTGTACCCCCGATTCTCATTTTACACCTTCAATATATTGCTCCCAGAAATGGTGAAAGAAATACTCATGTCACCTCATTATCACAGTAATATTCTGGACAAAAAATGGAAAGGTCACACTTATGATTGTACCAAAGCCTAAATGGAAAGTGAACATGGATTTCTAAAAACATCCATGCCCAGGTTGCCTAATGCTGTCAATTGTCAATCCTATTGGTGACTACATATTTGTTTTATTCCTAATTTATATATTCAAACTCAACCCTGTTGAAAATGTCTAATTCTATCACTCACTTTATACTTTGCCTGATTTCGTAATGTTTCTATTGATATCTGCTTTTCTACATATTTTCCCCAGTTCAACATAGTGACTGACTCTTCATATGTGCTGACATTTACATTCACTCAACAACCGAAAGTCTATTGCTAAAGAACTTTTGGTCCAAATCCTATACTCACTCTTCTTCCTAAACCTACCGACTATCTTCCTAATCCTACTGAATATCCCTTTTTGACTGGATGGTCTCTTCTAAATTCAATCATCCAATGTACAAGGTCCTATGCCATTGTATATCGAATTATCTGAGGCATCTTTGCAGAACATCATTCAAAGCTAAGTATCCCAATCAAGGGCAAAACCCTTCTGGGCTTCAAATCATACCTAGATTTCTGTTTTCCTACTTATATTTCACCTCTATATTCTTGTAAATATTGCAGGTTCCCAATACCATTATTCATCACACAGAATCACTCGTAACCCAAATCAAACCTGTTTTTAACCCCAAGTATACACCGTTACCTCAATCATTTTACAGAAGAGCAGGGACAGAGTGGTTCTTACAATACAGGAAAGTTGGCGACCTTCCTCCTGATGAGAACCTCAAATGTCCATGCACAAATGATACCTGGAGAAGTTCTAGGCAGGTATGAAGCACCTGAGAGAGCAAAAGTCATCTTCCATGGCAAACAACCTGGTCAGGATGAAGGGATGTGTCTGAATCTGAATCTCTCTCTTCTTATTGTAGAGAAGATGGACCAAACCAGGCCTGAGTGGAGAGCTGTTCCCGGGTGCCAATGGTTGATATACATTCTACTTTATGAAAGTGTCACAGGAAGTAGGGGCAACCTCCATCTTATGTTACCCTTGGAAGCAACTGTTAGGACAAAGTGGTTGCCAAGGCAGTGACCTCATTCAGTTCCAAAGAATGTGACATACCTCATTTCCTTGGTGATGGAACTCTCTGAACTTGGTATCCAAGAAGCCAGGCACCCAGAGGCAGTCGCAGTCCCAGTCCCAGTGGGCTCACTTGTTTGGATTTACCAAGGACAGAGTCAGTTTTCTTGGTACCTAATGATGTGAGGATGGCCAAATGCCAGGAGAGCTCTGAAGATGGACCTTTCCTGAGAAAACAGGTAGTGGCTAACCACTTTTTCCTGACATCTTCACAGAGTTGGTCAAGGAAACAAGATCTGAGAGAAGACAGGCCATTTCGGGGGAACATAGTATGGCCCACCAGTCAGAGGACACTCCGGATAGTCACAGACGTACTTGGGGGAAGGAGGTGCCTTTGTGGGAGTGGGTGTGGGTTTGTTGTTTTGTCTCATGTTCTGAGAATAGATAGAAAAGGCGGTTTGTTTGGTTTGGAGTGGACAGTTTCTAGTAAGTCATTTGACACGGCGAGTGTTTCTGTTTCTGTGTATCCCACTGTGTCCGTTGTTGTAGACATTAGAAAAGAGAATGCATTAATGGATGTGTCCTGTCTAGTATAAATCTTCCCATGCCCAATATATGAATGGACTGCAGCTTGTCTTATCGATGTGCAACACCTGCTATCTTTCTAAGTTGTTGTTTTCTTCCTGAATTCTGGCCACTCTCCAGAATAGGCTCATGGATTTGTGTCCAAAATATGTACCACCTCCAAGCTCTGTGACATGGCCATGTACTGGATAGCTGAAGAGAATGGCGAGCATCTCAGAAAACTCAGATATCAGTGTGACCAGGAAAGTCTCAGTGCAGAAACCCTGCTTTGGGCCTTTTGCTTACTTATTGTTGTGTTGCACTGAATGTCAGGAAGGTCTTTGCCTCAGGCCACCCCTTTGTGAAGCCTGATGAAAACAGTTTTCAAATGGAAATGAATGGGCCTCACCTGTGGCTCTTTGCTTAATTGCTTTGGAAAGGGATGTGTCTTTATCAGCCTCTTGGGCCTGTGTGTGGCTGTGACTTAGATTCTCAGCACCTGATGGATCTTAAGAATGATCCCATGTGAGCTTCCAAAACCAAAATGGCAAAAAATTTCATTCATTGTGGATGAAGTCTCTTGCCTTCCTCTTTTAGGTTCCTGCACTCCACCAAATGACAATAGGGATTCTTTGGGTCAAATGAGTTCTTCAAAGCCCTGCAGAGGTGCTTGTGTTTTCGCATGACTCTAAATCGCCTAATTATCGATACCTAAAATCAGTAGGCCTCAAATTGGAGAAACACAGAAGTATTAACCACAGGCTTATTTGTTCACTCCTGGTTCACAGAAACGGTGTCCAGGCTACCCTGACTTTAGACAAATGAGGGGCAAAGGAGCTGATTTTGGACACTGTCATTGGCTGCGCCCCTCATGGAAACCTCCAGCCAGAGGTTAAGATGATTGACTATATGGAATAAGATGAGGGCCATGTGGGAGTGTTTTGGTTTTAATTTTGGTCATTTGTGTGGCATTGGAAAAAATGACTGGATCCACGTGGGCTTGAACTCTGGTGTGATTCCCCTTAGAGACTGGGTTTTGGAACTGAACTCAGAGAAGCATTGCCATGAATTTTGTTGGGATTTTAAGAGGCCACGCATGAAAGTCGCTCTTGGAAACTGAGACCTAGGCCCCGGGTGGATTTCCACAGAGGCCTGGGAATCTCAGCAAGGATATCACATGATTTTATTCTTAAAGAAATGGCAGCCATAGTTGAGAGTCAAAACACACATGGACCTCACATTGTAGACCTCAATGGGCCTGGCCTAATGTGACCTTTAGTCCACTCTTTGGGAAGCCATGCCTGTGAGAGTTCTCCAGAGATTTCATTGAAATGAGCTTCCTCACCATTTAATGTTTGCTGAATGAACTGAAACCCACAGTGCCTCCAACTTCATGCTTGAAAAATGGCTAGATAAATACCATGAAATTTTTGAAATTCCTATGACCAGGTGGCACTGGAGAAACATTGGATGTCCTGTTGCTGATCATGAGTATACCAGACAGTGCCTTGATTTACTGAGTTTCATGAAAATGGTGTAGAACAGAGATGCCAGAAATTTGGAGCCTGCTGAGTAGTGGGTCTAGAGCAGTGGTGGGGAGGTGTTTGATAAAACATCCGTGGTAGGGCCATGTGGATCTACCATTGGATTCCAAATGGCTTGTAACTGACATGGTGCAGCCAACAGACCATTATATGTAAAGGCATCTTGTTATATGGAGAGTTTTCAGAGGAAAATTAAGAATCAGGTTGATATGGACAAGGGGGCAATGGGGCAAGCTGTGAGAGATAGGAGCCTAGTTGGTGCATTCTCTTGCAGACCCTGACACACCACACGTGACAGAACTCCCTCCAGCACTGTGTCCCAGTTTAGCTCCTAGTATTTCATGAAACAAATACCAAACTCACAGTGCAGCAGCAAAAACACCACAAAAAGTGGAAGAGGACCAAATGGCTTCACAGTCCACACGGGGAGACACTTAGTCCCCAGTGGCCTCAGTTTACATACAAAGAGAGGATTCAGCACTGCTTCATCTTGTTCATTGGAAAATAAGAAACCATGTCCTCCAGGTCACATAGATGCAGACCCAGCTTTGATGTTCTCACTACAGAGGAAGCCAAATCTCCTGAAAACAACATATATTTCAAGTGTGGAAGCTCAGAGGCAGTTTCTCAAAAAGTTTTTAGGCCAGCAGAGCTCCATGTTTGTGGAGTGTTCACCTTGTCCCTTAGTTTTGGAAACTCCTCTACCACCTCCAAGGTTGTGAACTCCTGAACATTTTCCATTCCAGATTTGTATTCACTGATTTTGTAACTCTTCTACTCTAATTGTGTCTTACTTGGGGTGTAGGTAATGTGAAGGCATTGTTCTGGATGAGAGCGGGAGGATATTTGTGCAGCATATATTTACATACACATTATATTCATTTTCCAATTTTCCATTCGAAATACTGAATCCCTGACACTAACCCATACCTAGTAGACTCAGACTATTCATCCTAATATAATGGAGAAAATTAACCCAACACATTAGAAATACAAGTACTTCAGAGGAGACATGTTGTATAGATGGACTTGACATTTGCATTACATAAGGTAGGAGTTATAAATCTAGTCAAATTTATTTGAAATATTCTCCATGTGTTTTAAATTTAACAAATATGTGAATTTTTGTTTCCTTTTTCTGTAGTCTATTCACACATGTATATTTATATGCATATATAGAATCCTACCAGGTATCACACGTACATTTTTGTGAGGTGGCTGTCTTGGCAGATACAAATTGTGAGAAGAGTTCACTCCTCCTAAATGCTGTTGGAAATGAAAATTCAACTTATAGGAAAGCGTCCTAGTAGAACAACATTATTCATTAGCTCATGTTCAGTAAAATAAATATTTTTGCATTTGTGGATGATACATATTTACTGATGAATTTCGATTGGCATTTATATTGGTACTTTTTAATGTCTGTGAGTTGTGTGTGTGTGTGTGTGTGTGTGTGTGTGTGTATAGATATAGATATAGATATAGATATACTCTCCAAATTTTTCAAAATATGAAATATATGTGTCTAATATACACTCTCTAAATTCATTCATGTTCATGTATGTGGATTTATAATCCACTTTTCACAAGATGATAATCAGAAATATTCATCCACCTGAAATACATATTTGTTTCCTAGTACTGAAAACTAACTTCAGTGAATGGTGCATACAAATCCTAATTATTCTACAGTAACTGACCCAGTCTAACATCAATGCAAGTAGACTCCTATGGGACATGATATGTAATTTGTCATTCATTTGTATTCGACACTGGTACATTATTGTTTCTTCAGTTTTTGCACATCACAGGATATACATTTCATCCACAAGTTCACAAATTAATAAGCATTTGTTTCAACTTTCACCACTTCTTGCTTCAGAACACATGTATTGTCAGGGTTTCTTGACTGGTCTTTTCATGAGACTTCTTTCCAAAAACATTATTTTGAATTTCCATAATCATTTTTAAGCAAACGTCACACACTCTTCATGATAAACCAAAACACAAATATTTCCATTACATATATACCTGGTTGGAATGAATGATTGTATATCAATATACGATTTCCTTTAATTTTTCAGATATCAGTTCAATTCATTATTTAAAGTTCAATAAAGTTATATTATTTATTCACAGTATGGTCTATTCATGCATTTTCTCTATATTCCTAGAAACAGGGTACACCTCTTTGTAACCCCGATTCTCATTTTACATCTTCAATATATTGCTCCCAGAAATGGTGAAAGAAATACTCATGTCACCTCATTATCACAGTAATATTCTGGACAAAAAATGGAAAGGTCACACTTATGATTGTACCAAAGCCAAAATGGAAAGTGAACATGGATTTCTAAAAACATCCATGTCCAGGTTGCCTAATGCTGTCAATTGTCAATCCTATTGGTGACTACATATTTGTTTTTTTCCTAATTTATATATTCAAACTCAACCCTGTTGAAAATGTCTAATTCTATCACTCACTTTATACTTTGCCTGATTTCCTAATATTTCTATTGATATCTGCTTTTCTACATATTTTCCCCAGTTCAACATAGTGACTAACTCTTCATATGTGCTGACATTTACATTCACTCAACAACCGAAAGTCTATTGCTAAAGAACTTTTGGTCCAAATTCTATACTCACTCTTCTTCTTAAACCTACCGACTATCTTCCTAATCCTATTGAATATCCCTTTTTGACTGGATGTTCTCTCTAAATTCAATCATCCAATGTACAAGGACCTATGCCATTGTATATCGAATTATCTGAGGCATCTTTGCAGAACATCATTCAAAGCTAAGTATCCCAATCAAGGACAAAACCCTTCTGGGCTTCAAATCATACCTAGATTTCTGTTTTCCTACTTATATTTCACCTCTATATTCTTGTAAATATTGCAGGTTCCCAATACCATTATTCATCACACAGAATCACTCGTAACCCATATCAAACCTGTTTTTAACCCCAAGTATACACTGTTCCCTCAATCATTTTACAGAAGAGCAGGGACAGAGTGGTTCTTACAATACAGGAAAGTTGGGGACCTTCCACCTGATGAGAACCTCAAATGTCCATGCACAAATGATACCTGGAGAAGTTGTAGGCAGGTATGAAGCACCTGAGAGAGCAAAAGTCATCTTCCATGGCAAACAACCTGGTCAGGATGAAGGGATGTGTCTGAATCTGCCTCTCTCTCTTCTTATTGTACAGAAGATGGACCAAACCAGGGCTGAGTGGAGAGCTGTTCCCGGGTGCCAATGGTGATATACATTCTACCTTATGAAAGTGTCACAGGAAGTAGGGGCAACCTCCATCTTATGTTACCCTTGGAAGCAACTGTTAGGACAAAGTGGTTGCCAAGGCAGTGACCTCATTCAGTTCCAAAGAATGTGACATACCTCATTTCCTTGGTGATGGAACTCTCTGAACTTGGTATCCAAGAAGCCAGGCACCCAGAGGCAGTCCCAGTCCCAGTCCCAGTGGGCTCACTTGTTTGGATTTACCAAGGACAGAGTCAGTTTTCTTGGTACCTAATGATGTGAGGATGGCCAAATGCCAGGAGAGCTCTGAAGATGGACCTTTCCTGAGAAAACAGGTAGTGGCTAACCACTTTTTGCTGACATCTTCACAGAGTTGGTCAAGGAAACAAGATCTGCGAGAAGACAGGCCATTTCGGGGGAACATAGTATGGCCCACCAGTCAGAGGACACTCCGGATAGTCACAGACGTACTTGGGGGAAGGAGGTGCCTTTGTGGGAGTGGGTGTGGGTTTGTTGTTTTGTCTCATGTTCTGAGAATAGATAGAAAAGGCGGTTTGTTTGGTTTGGAGTGGAAAGTTTCTAGTAAGTCATTTGACACGGCGAGTGTTTCTGTTTCTGTGTATCCCACTGTGTCCGTTGTTGTAGACATTAGAAAAGAGAATGCATTAATGGATGTGTCCTGTCTAGTATAAATCTTCCCATGCCCAATATATGAATGGACTGCAGCTTGTCTTATCGATGTGCAACACCTGCTATCTTTCTAAGTTGTAGTTTTCTTCCTGAATTCTGGCCACACTCCAGAATAGGCTCATGGATTTGTGTCCAAAATATGTACCACCTCCAAGCTCTGTGACATGGCCATGTACTGGATAGCTGAAGAGAATGGCGAGCATCTCAGAAAACTCAGATATCAATGTGACCAGGAAAGTCTCAGTGCAGAAACCCTGCTTTGGGCCTTTTGCTTACTTATTGTTGTGTTGCACTGAATGTCAGGAAGTTCTTTGCCTCAGGCCACCCCTTTGTGAAGCCTGAAGAAAACAGTTTTCAAATGGAAATGAATGGGCCTCACCTGTGGCTCTTTGCTTAATTGCTTTGGAAAGGGATGTGTCTTTATCAGCCTCTTGGGCCTGTGTGTGGCTGTGACTTAGATTCTCAGCACCTGATGGATCTTAAGAATGATCCCATGTGAGCTTCCAAAACCAAAATGGCAAAAAATATCATTCATTGTGGATGAAGTCTCTTGCCTTCCTCTGTTAGGTTCCTGCACTCCATCAAATGACAATAGGGATTCTTTGGTTCAAATGAGTTCTTCAAAGCCCTGCAGAGGTGCTTGTGTTTTCGCATGACTCTAAATCACCTAAAGAATCGATACCTAAAATCAGTAGGCCTCAAATTGGAGAAACAAAGAAGTATTAACGGCAGGCTTATTTGTTCGCTCCTGTTTCAGAGAAACGGTGTCCAGGCTACCCTGACTTTAGGCAAATGAGGGGCAAACGAGCTGATTTTGGACACTGTCTTGGGCTGCGCCCCTCATGGAAACCTCCAGCCAGAGGTTAAGATGATTGACTATATGGAATAAGATGAAGGCCATGTGGGAGTGTTTTGGTTTTAATTTTGGTCATTTGTGTTGCATTGGAAAAAATTACTGGGTCCACGTGAGCTTGAACTCTGGTGTGATTCCCCTTAGAGACTGGGTTTTGGAACTGAACTCAGAGAAGCATTGCCATGAATTTTGTTGGGATTTTAAGAGGCCACGCATGAAAGTCGCTCTTGGAAACTGAGACCTAGGCCCCGGGTGGATTTCCACAGAGGCCTGGGAATCTCAGCAAGGATATCACATGATTTTATTCTTAAAGAAATGGCAGCCATAGTTGAGAGTCAAAACACACATGGACCTCACATTGTAGACCTCAATGGGCCTGACCTAATGTGACCTTTTGTCCACTCTTTGGGAAGCCGTGCCTGTGAGAGTTCTCCAGAGATTTCATTGAAATGAGCTTCCTCACCATTTAATGTTTGCTGAATGAACTGAAACCCACAGTGCCTCCAACTTCATGGTTGAAAAATGGCTAGATAAATACCATGAAATTTTTGAAATTCCTATGACCAGGTGGCACTGGAGAAACATTGGATGTCCTGTTGCTGATCATGAGTATACCAGACAGTGCCTTGATTTACTGAGTTTCATGAAAATGGTGTAGAACAGAGATGCCAGAAATTTGGAGCCTGCTGAGTAGTGGGTCTAGAGCAGTGGTGGGGAGGTGTTTGATAAAACATCCGTGGTAGGGCCATGTGGATCTACCATTGGATTCCAAATGGCTTGTAACTGACATGGTGCAGCCAACAGACCCTTATATGTAAAGGCATCTTGTTATATGGAGAGTTTTCAGAGGAAAATTAAGAATCATGTTGATATGGACAAGGGGGCAATGGGGCAAGGTGTGAGAGATAGGAGCCTAGTTGGTGCATTCTCTTGCAGACCCTGACCCACCACACGTGACAGAACTCCCTCCAGCACTGTGTCCCAGTTTAGCTCCTAGTATTTCGTGAAACAAATACCAAACTCACAGTGCAGCAGCAAAAACACCACAAAAAGTGGAAGAGGACCAAATGGCTTCACAGTCCACACGGGGAGACACTTAGTCCCCAGTGGCCTCAGTTTACCTACAAAGAGAGGATTCAGCACTGCTTCATCTTGTTCATTGGAAAATAAGAAACCATGTCCTCCAGGTCACATAGATGCAGACCCAGCTTTGATGGTCTCACTACAGAGGAAGCCAAATCTCCAGAAAACTACATATATTTCAAGTGTGGAAGCTCAGAGGCAGTTTCTCAAAAAGTAGTTAGGCCAGCAGAGCTCCATGTTTGTGGAGTGTTTACCCTGTCCCTTAGTTTTGGAAACTCCTCTACCACCTCCAAGGTTGTGAACTCCTGAGCATTTTCCATTCCAGATATGTATTCACTGATTTTGTAACTCTTCTCCTCTAATTGTGTCTTACTTGGGGTGAAGGTAATGTCAAGGCATTGTTCTGGATGAGAGCAGGAGGATATTTGTGCAGCATATATTTACATACACATTGGATTCATTTTCCAATTTTCCATTCGAAATACTGAATCCCTGACACTAACCCATACCTAGTAGACTCAGACTATTCATCCTAATATAATGGAGAAAATTAACCCAACACAGTAGAAATACAAGTACTTCAGAGGAGACATGTTGTATAGTTGGACTTGACATTTGCATTATATAAGGTAGGAGTTATAAATCTAGTCAAATTTATTTGAAATATTCTCCATGTGTTTTAAACTTAACAAATATGAGAATTCTTGTTTCCTTTTTCTGTAGTCTATTCACACATGTATATTTATATGCATATATAGAATCCTACCAGGTATCACACGTACATTTTTGTGAGGTGGCTGTCTTGGCAGATACAAATTGTGAGAAGAGTTCACTCCTCCTAAATGCTGTTGGAAATGAAAATTCAACTTATTGGAGAGCGTCCTAGTAGAACAACATTATACATTAACTCATGTTCAGTAAAATAAATATTTTTGCATTTGTGGATGATACATATTTACTGATGAATTTCGATTGGCATTTATATTGGTAATTTTTAATGTCTGTGAGTTATGTGTGTGTGTGTGTGTGTGTGTGTGTGTGTGTATAGGTATAGATATAGATATAGATACACTCTCCAAATTTTTCAAAAAATGAAATATATGTGTCTAATATACACTCTATAAATTCATTCATGTTCATGTATGTGGATTTATAATCCACTTTTCACAAGATTATAATCAGAAATATTCATCCACCTGAAATACATATTTGTTTCATAGTACTGAAAACTAACTTCAGTGAATGGTGCATACAAATCCTAATTATTCTACAGTAACTGACCCAGTCTAACATCAATGCAAGTAGACTCCTATGGGACATGATATGTAATTTGTCATTCATTTGTATTTGACACTGGTACATTATTGTTTCTTCAGTTTTTGCACATCACAGGATATACATTTCATCCACAAGTTCACAAATTAATATGCATTTGTTTCAATTTTCACCACTTCTTGCTTCAGAACACATGTATTGTCAGGGTATTCTTGACTGGTCTTTTCCAAACACATTATTTTGAATTTCCATAATCATTTTGAAGCAAAACTCACACACTCTTTATGATAAACCTAAACACAAATATTTCCATTACATATATACCTGGTTGGAATGAATGATTGTATATCAATATACGATTTCCTTTAATTTTTCAGATATCAGTTCAATTCATTATTTAAAGTTCAAAAAATTTATATTATTTATTCACAGTATGGTCTATTCATGCTTTTTCTCTATGTTCCTAGAAACAGGGTACACCTCTTTGTACCCCCGATTCTCATTTTACATCTTCAATATATTGCTCCCAGAAATGGTGAAAGAAATACTCATGTCACCTCATTATCACAGTAATATTCTGGACAAAAAATGGAAAGGTCACACTTATGATTGTACCAAAGCCTAAATGGAAAGTGAACATGGATTTCTAAAAACATCCATGTCCAGGTTGCCTAATGCTGTCAATTGTCAATCCTATTGGTGACTACATATTTGTTTTTTTCCTAATTTATATATTCAAACTCAACCCTGTTGAAAATGTCTAATTCTATCACTCACTTTATACTTTGCCTGATTTCGTAATGTTTCTATTGATATCTGCTTTTCTACATATTTTCCCCAGTTCAACATAGTGACTGACTCTTCATATGTGCTGACATTTACATTCACTCAACAACCGAAAGTCTATTGCTAAAGAACTTTTGGTCCAAATCCTATACTCACTCTTCTTCCTAAACCTACCGACTATCTTCCTAATCCTACTGAATATCCCTTTTTGACTGGATGTTCTCTTCTAAATTCAATCATCCAATGTACAAGGTCCTATGCCATTGTATATGGAATTATCTGAGGCATCTTTGCAGAACATCATTCAAAGCTAAGTATCCCAATCAAGGGCAAAACCCTTCTGGGCTTCAAATCATACCTAGATTTCTGTTTTCCTACTTATATTTCACCTCTATATTCTTGTAAATATTGCAGGTTCCCAATACCATTATTCATCACACAGAATCACTCGTAATCCAAATCAAACCTGTTTTTAACCCCAAGTATACACTGTTCCCTCAATCATTTTACAGAAGAGCAGAGACAGAGTGGTTCTTACAATACAGGAAAGTTGGGGACCTTCAACCTGATGAGAACCTCAAATGTCCATGCACAAATGGTACCTGGAGAAGTTGTAGGCAGGTATGAAGCACCTGAGAGAGCAAAAGTCATCTTCCATGGCAAACAACCTGGTCAGGATGAAGGGATGTGTCTGAATCTGCCTCTCTCTCTTCTTATTGTACAGAAGATGGACCAAACCAGGGCTGAGTGGAGAGCTGTTCCCGGGTGCCAATGGTGATATACATTCTACCTTATGAAAGTGTCACAGGAAGTTCTGGCAACCTGCATCTTATGTTACCCTTGGAAGCAACTGTTAGGACAAAGTGGTTGCCAAGGCAGTGACCTCATTCAGTTCCAAAGAATGTGAAATACCTCATTTCCTTGGTGATGGAACTCTCTGAACTTGGTATCCAAGAAGCCAGACACCCAGAGGCAGTCCCAGTCCCAGTCCCAGTGGGCTCACTTGTTTGGATTTACCAAGGACAGAGTCAGTTTTCTTGGTACCTAATGATGTGAGGATGGCCAAATGCCAGGAGAGCTCTGAAGATGGACCTTTCCTGAGAAAACAGGTAGTGGCTAACCACTTTTTCCTGACATCTTCACAGAGTTGGTCAAGGAATCAAGATCTGAGAGAAGACAGGCCATTTCGGGGGAACATAGTATGGCCCACCAGTCAGAGGACACTCCGGATAGTCACAGACGTACTTGGGGGAAGGAGGTGCCTTTGTGGGAGTGGGTGTGGGTTTGTTGTTTTGTCTCATATTCTGAGAATAGATAGAAAAGGCGGTTTGTTTGGTTTGGAGTGGACAGTTTCTAGTAAGTCATTTGACATGGCGAGTGTTTCTCTTTCTGTGTATCCCACTGTGTCCGTTGTTGTAGACATTAGAAAAGAGAATGCATTAATGGATGTGTCCTGTCTAGTATAAATCTTCCCATAATTCATCCTGCCCAATATATGAATGGACTGCAGCTTGTCTTATCAATGTGCAACACCTGCTATCTTCCTAAGTTGTTGTTTTCTTCCTGAATTCTGGCCACTCTCCAGAATAGGCTCATGGATTTGTGTACAAAATATGTACCACCTCCAAGCTCTGTGACATGGCCATGTACTGGATAGCTGAAGAGAATGGCGAGCATCTCAAAAAACTCAGATATCAGTGTGACCAGGAAAGTCTCAGTGCAGAAACCCTGCTTTGGGCCTTTTGCTTACTTATTGTTGTGTTGCACTGAATGTCAGGAAGGTCTTTGCCTCAGGCCACCCCTTTGTGAAGCCTGAAGAAAACAGTTTTCAAATGGAAGTGAATGGGCCTCACCTGTGGCTCTTTATCAGCCTCTTGGACCTGTGTGTGTCTGTGACTTAGATTCTCAGCACCTGATGGATCTTAAGAATGATCCCACGTGAGCTTCCAAAACCAAAATGGCAAAAAATATCATTCATTGTGGATGAAGTCTCTTCCCTTCCACTGTTAGGTTCCTGCACTCCATCAAATGACAATAGGGATTCTTTGGGTCAAATGAGTTCTTCAAAGCCCTGCAGAGGTGCTTGTGTTTTCGCATGACTCTAAATGACCTAAAGAATCGATACCTAAAATCAGTAGGCCTCAAATTGGAGAAACAAAGAAGTATTAACGGCAGGCTTATTTGTTCGCTCCTGTTTCAGAGAAACGGTGTCCAGGCTACCCTGACTTTAGGCAAATGAGGGGCAAACGAGCTGATTTTGGACAGTGTCTTGGGCTGCGCCCCTCATGGAAACCTCCAGCCAGAGGTTAAGATGATTGACTATATGGAATAAGATGAAGGCCATGTGGGAGTGTTTTGGTTTTACTTTTGGTCATTTGTGTTGCATTGGAAAAAATGACTGGGTCCACGTGAGCTTGAACTCTGGTGTGATTCCCCTTAGAGACTGGGTTTTGGAACTGAACTCAGAGAAGCATTGCTATGAATTTTGTTGGGATTTTAAGAGGCCACGCATGAAAGTCGCTCTTGGAAACTGAGACCTAGGCCCCGGGTGGATTTCCACAGAGGCCTGGGAATCTCAGCAAGGATATCACATGATTTTATTCTTAAAGAAATGGCAGCCATAGTTGAGAGTCAAAACACACATGGACCTCACATTGTAGACCTCAATGGGCCTGGCCTAATGTGACCTTTTGTCCACTCTTTGGGAAGCCGTGCCTGTGAGAGTTCTCCAGAGATTTCAATGAAATGAGCTTCCTCACCATTTAATGTTTGCTGAATGAACTGAAACCCACAGTGCCTCCAACTTCATGGTTGAAAAATGGCTAGATAAATACCATGAAATTTTTGAAATTCCTATGACCAGGTGGCACTGGAGAAACATTGGATGTCCTGTTGCTGATCATGAGTATACCAGACAGTGCCTTGATTTACTGAGTTTCATGAAAATGGTGTAGAACAGAGATGCCAGAAATTTGGAGCCTGCGGAGTAGTGGGTCTAGAGCAGTGGTGGGGAGGTGTTTGATAAAACATCCGTGGTAGGGCCATGTGGATCTACCATTGGATTCCAAATGGCTTGTAACTGACATGGTGCAGCCAACAGACCCTTATATGTAAAGGCATCTTGTTATATGGAGAGTTTTCAGAGGAAAATTAAGAATCAGGTTGATATGGACAAGGGGGCAATGGGGCAAGGTGTGAGAGATAGGAACCTAGTTGGTGCATTCTCTTGCAGACCCTGACCCACCACACGTGACAGAACTCCCTCCAGCACTGTGTCCCAGTTTAGCTCCTAGTATTTCGTGAAACAAATACCAAACTCACAGTGCAGCAGCAAAAACACCACAAAAAGTGGAAGAGGACCAAATGGCTTCACAGTCCACACGGGGAGACACTTAGTCCCCAGTGGCCTCAGTTTACCTACAAAGAGAGGATTCAGCACTGCTTCATCTTGTTCATTGGAAAATAAGAAACCATGTCCTCCAGGTCACATAGATGCAGACCCAGCTTTGATGGTCTCACTACAGAGGAAGCCAAATCTCCAGAAAACTACATATATTTCAAGTGTGGAAGCTCAGAGGCAGTTTCTCAAAAAGTTTTTAGGCCAGCAGAGCTCCATGTTTGTGGAGTGTTTACCCTGTCCCTTAGTTTTGGAAACTCCTCTACCACCTCCAAGGTTGTGAACTCCTGAGCATTTTCCATTCCAGATATGTATTCACTGATTTTGTAACTCTTCTCCTCTAATTGTGTCTTACTTGGGGTGAAGGTAATGTCAAGGCATTGTTCTGGATGAGAGCGGGAGGATATTTGTGCAGCATATTTTTACATACACATTGGATTCATTTTCCAAATTTCCATTCGAAGTACTGAATCCCTGACACTAACCCATACCTAGTAGACTCAGACTATTCATCCTAATATAATGGAGAAAATTAGCCCAACACATTAGAAATACAAGTACTTCAGAGGAGACATGTTGTATAGTTGGACTTGACATTTGCATTATATAAGGTAGGAGTTATAAATCTAGTCAAATTTATTTGAAATATTCTCCATGTGTTTTTAAGCTTAACAAATATGTGAATTCTTATTTCCCTTTTCTGTAGCCTATTCACACATGTATATTTATATGCATATATAGAATCCTACCAGGTATCACACGTACATTTTTGTGAGGTGGCTGTCTTGGCAGATACAAATTGTGAGAAGAGTTCACTCCTCCTAAATGCTGTTGGAAATGAAAATTCAACATATAGGAGAGCGTCCTAGTAGAACAACATTATACATTAACTCATGTTCAGTAAAATAAATATTTTTGCATTTGTGGATGATACATATTTACTGATGAATTTCGATTGGCATTTATATTGGTACTTTTTAATGTCTGTGAGTGTTGTGTGTGTGTGTGTGTGTATATACAGATATAGATATAGATATACTCTGCAAATTTTTCAAAATATGAAATATATGTGTCTAATATACACTCTCTAAATTCATTCATGTTCATGTATGTGGATTTATAATCCACTTTTCACAAGATTATAATCAGAAATATTCATCTACCTGAAATACATATTTGTTTCCTAGTACTGAAAACTAACTTCAGTGAATGGTGCATACAAATCCTAATTATTCTACAGTAACTGACCCAGTCCAACATCAATGCAAGTAGACTCCTATGGGACATGATATGTAATTTGTCATTCATTTGTATTCGACACTGGTACATTATTGTTTCTTCAGTTTTTGCACATCACAGGATATACATTTCATCCACAAGTTCACAAATTAATAAGCATTTGTTTCAACTTTAACCACTTCTTGCTTCAGAACACATGTATTGTCAGGGTATTCTTGACTGGTCTTTTCATGAGACTTCTTTCCAAACACATTATTTTGAATTTCCATAATCATTTTGAAGCAAAACTCACACACTCTTTATGATAAACCTAAACACAAATATTTCCATTACATATATACCTGGTTGGAATGAATGATTGTATATCAATATACGATTTCCTTTAATTTTTCAGATATCAGTTCAATTCATTATTTAAAGTTCAAAAAAGTTATATTATTTATTCACAGTATGGTCTATTCATGCTTTTTCTCTATGTTCCTAGAAACAGGGTACACCTCTTTGTACCCCCGATTCTCATTTTACATCTTCAATATATTGCTCCCAGAAATGGTGAAAGAAATACTCATGTCACCTCATTATCACAGTAATATTCTGGACAAAAAATGGAAAGGTCACACTTATGATTGTACCAAAGCCTAAATGGAAAGTGAACATGGATTTCTAAAAACATCCATGTCCAGGTTGCCTAATGCTGTCAATTGTCAATCCTATTGGTGACTACATATTTGTTTTTTTCCTAATTTATATATTCAAACTCAACCCTGTTGAAAATGTCTAATTCTATCACTCACTTCATACTTTGCCTGATTTCGTAATGTTTCTATTGATATCTGCTTTTCTACATATTTTCCCCAGTTCAACATAGTGACTGACTCTTCATATGTGCTGACATTTACATTCACTCAACAACCGAAAGTCTATTGCTAAAGAACTTTTGGTCCAAATCCTATACTCACTCTTCTTCCTAAACCTACCGACTATCTTCCTAATCCTACTGAATATCCCTTTTTGACTGGATGTTCTCTTGTAAATTCAATCATCCAATGTACAAGGTCCTATGCCATTGTATATGGAATTATCTGAGGCATCTTTGCAGAACATCATTCAAAGCTAAGTATCCCAATCAAGGGCAAAACCCTTCTGGGCTTCAAATCATACCTAGATTTCTGTTTTCCTACTTATATTTCACCTCTATATTCTTGTAAATATTGCAGGTTCCCAATACCATTATTCATCACACAGAATCACTCGTAATCCAAATCAAACCTGTTTTTAACCCCAAGTATACACTGTTCCCTCAATCATTTTACAGAAGAGCAGAGACAGAGTGGTTCTTACAATACAGGAAAGTTGGGGACCTTCAACCTGATGAGAACCTCAAATGTCCATGCACAAATGGTACCTGGAGAAGTTGTAGGCAGGTATGAAGCACCTGAGAGAGCAAAAGTCATCTTCCATGGCAAACAACCTGGTCAGGATGAAGGGATGTGTCTGAATCTGCCTCTCTCTCTTCTTATTGTACAGAAGATGGACCAAACCAGGGCTGAGTGGAGAGCTGTTCCCGGGTGCCAATGGTGATATACATTCTACCTTATGAAAGTGTCACAGGAAGTTCTGGCAACCTGCATCTTATGTTACCCTTGGAAGCAACTGTTAGCACAAAGTGGTTGCCAAGGCAGTGACCTCATTCAGTTCCAAAGAATGTGAAATACTTCATTTCCTTGGTGATGGAACTCTCTGAACTTGGTATCCAAGAAGCCAGACACCCAGAGGCAGTCCCAGTCCCAGTCCCAGTGGGCTCACTTGTTTGGATTTACCAAGGACAGAGTCAGTTTTCTTGGTACCTAATGATGTGAGGATGGCCAAATGCCAGGAGAGCTCTGAAGATCGACCTTTCCTGAGAAAACAGGTAGTGGCTAACCACTTTTTCCTGACATCTTCACAGAGTAGGTCAAGGAATCAAGATCTGAGAGAAGACAGGCCATTTCGGGGGAACATAGTATGGCCCACCAGTCAGAGGACACTCTGGATAGTCACAGACATACTTGGGGGAAGGAGGTGCCTTTGTGGGAGTGGGTGCGGGTTTGTTGTTTTGTCTCATGTTCTGAGAATAGATAGAAAAGGCGGTTTGTTTGGTTTGGAGTGGACAGTTTCTAGTAAGTCATTTGACATGGCGAGTGTTTCTCTTTCTGTGTATCCCACTGTGTCCGTTGTTGTAGACATTAGAAAAGAGAATGCATTAATGGATGTGTCCTGTCTAGTATAAATCTTCCCATAATTCATCCTGCCCAATATATGAATGGACTGCAGCTTGTCTTATCAATGTGCAACACCTGCTATCTTTCTAAGTTGTTGTTTTCTTCCTGAATTCTGGCCACTCTCCAGAATAGGCTCATGGATTTGTGTCCAAAATATGTACCACCTCCAAGCTCTGTGACATGGCCATGTACTGGATAGCTGAAGAGAATGGCGAGCATCTCAAAAAACTCAGATATCAGTGTGACCAGGAAAGTCTCAGTGCAGAAACCCTGCTTTGGGCCCTTTGCTTACTTATTGTTGTGTTGCACTGAATGTCAGGAAGGTCTTTGCCTCAGGCCACCCCTTTGTGAAGCCTGAAGAAAACAGTTTTCAAATGGAAATGAATGGGCCTCACCTGTGGCTCTTTATCAGCCTCTTGGACCTGTGTGTGGCTGTGACTTAGATTCTCAGCACCTGATGGATCTTAAGAATGATCCCACGTGAGCTTCCAAAACCAAAATGGCAAAAAATATCATTCATTGTGGATGAAGTCTCTTGCCTTCCTCTGTTAGGTTCCTGCACTCCATCAAATGACAATAGGGATTCTTTGGGTCAAATGAGTTCTTCAAAGCCCTGCAGAGGTGCTTGTGTTTTCGCATGACTCTAAATCACCTAAAGAATCGATACCTAAAATCAGTAGGCCTCAAATTGGAGAAACAAAGAAGTATTAACGGCAGGCTTATTTGTTCGCTCCTGTTTCAGAGAAACGGTGTCCAGGCTACCCTGACTTTAGGCAAATGAGGGGCAAACGAGCTGATTTTGGACACTGTCTTGGGCTGCGCCCCTCATGGAAACCTCCAGCCAGAGGTTAAGATGATTGACTATATGGAATAAGATGAAGGCCATGTGGGAGTGTTTTGGTTTTAATTTTGGTCATTTGTGTTGCATTGGAAAAAATGACTGGGTCCACGTGAGCTTGAACTCTGGTGTGATTCCCCCTAGAGACTGGGTTTTGGAACTGAACTCAGAGAAGCATTGCCATGAATTTTGTTGGGATTTTAAGAGGCCACGCATGAAAGTCGCTCGTGGAAACTGAGACCTAGGCCCCGGGTGGATTTCCACAGAGGCCTGGGAATCTCAGCAAGGATATCACATGATTTTATTCTTAAAGAAATGGCAGCCATAGTTGAGAGTCAAAACACACATGGACCTCACATTGTAGACCTCAATGGGCCTGGCCTAATGTGACCTTTTGTCCACTCTTTGGGAAGCCGTGCCTGTGAGAGTTCTCCAGAGATTTCATTGAAATGAGCTTCCTCACCATTTAATGTTTGCTGAATGAACTGAAACCCACAGTGCCTCCAACTTCATGGTTGAAAAATGGCTAGATAAATACCATGAAATTTTTGAAATTCCTATGACCAGGTGGCACTGGAGAAACATTGGATGTCCTGTTGCTGATCATGAGTATACCAGACAGTGCCTTGATTTACTGAGTTTCATGAAAATGGTGTAGAACAGAGATGCCAGAAATTGGGAGCCTGCTGAGTAGTGGGTCTAGAGCAGTGGTGGGGAGGTGTTTGATAAAACATCCGTGGTAGGGCCATGTGGATCTACCATTGGATTCCAAATGGCTTGTAACTGACATGGTGCAGCCAACAGACCCTTATATGTAAAGGCATCTTGTTATATGGAGAGTTTTCAGAGGAAAATTAAGAATCATGTTGATATGGACAAGGGGGCAATGGGGCAAGGTGTGAGAGATAGGAGCCTAGTTGGTGCATTCTCTTGCAGACCCTGACCCACCACACGTGACAGAACTCCCTCCAGCACTGTGTACCAGTTTAGCTCCTAGTATTTCGTGAAACAAATACCAAACTCACAGTGCAGCAGCAAAAACACCACAAAAAGTGGAAGAGGACCAAATGGCTTCACAGTCCACACGGGGAGACACTTAGTCCCCAGTGGCCTCAGTTTACCTACAAAGAGAGGATTCAGCACTGCTTCATCTTGTTCATTGGAAAATAAGAAACCATGTCCTCCAGGTCACATAGATGCAGACCCAGCTTTGATGGTCTCACTACAGAGGAAGCCAAATCTCCAGAAAACTACATATATTTCAAGTGTGGAAGCTCAGAGGCAGTTTCTCAAAAAGTTTTTAGGCCAGCAGAGCTCCATGTTTGTGGAGTGTTTACCCTGTCCCTTAGTTTTGGAAACTCCTCTACCACCTCCAAGGTTGTGAACTCCTGAGCATTTTCCATTCCAGATATGTATTCACTGATTTTGTAACTCTTCTCCTCTAATTGTGTCTTACTTGGGGTGAAGGTAATGTCAAGGCATTGTTCTGGATGAGAGCAGGAGGATATTTGTGCAGCATATATTTACATACACATTGGATTCATTTTCCAATTTTCCAGTCGAAATACTGAATCCCTGACACTAACCCATACCTAGTAGACTCAGACTATTCATCCTAATATAATGGAGAAAATTAACCCAACACAGTAGAAATACAAGTACTTCAGAGGAGACATGTTGTATAGTTGGACTTGACATTTGCATTATATAAGGTAGGAGTTATAAATCTAGTCAAATTTATTTGAAATATTCTCCATGTGTTTTAAACTTAACAAATATGTGAATTCTTGTTTCCTTTTTCTGTAGTCTATTCACACATGTATATTTATATGCATATATAGAATCCTACCAGGTATCACACGTACATTTTTGTGAGGTGGCTGTCTTGGCAGATACAAATTGTGAGAAGAGTTCACTCCTCCTAAATGCTGTTGGAAATGAAAATTCAACTTATAGGAGAGCGTCCTAGTAGAACAACATTATACATTAACTCATGTTCAGTAAAATAAATATTTTTGCATTTGTGGATGATACATATTTACTGATGAATTTCGATTGGCATTTATATTGGTAATTTTTAATGTCTGTGAGTTGTGTGTGTGTGTGTGTGTGTGTGTGTGTGTGTGTATAGGTATAGATATAGATATAGATACACTCTCCAAATTTTTCAAAATATGAAATATATGTGTCTAATATACACTCTCTAAATTCATTCATGTTCATGTATGTGGATTTATTATCCACTTTTCACAAGATTATAATCAGAAATATTCATCCACCTGAAATACATATTTGTTTCCTAGTACTGAAAACTAACTTCAGTGAATGGTGCATACAAATCCTAATTATTCTACAGTAACTGACCCAGTCTAACATCAATGCAAGTAGACTCCTATGGGACATGATATGTAATTTGTCATTCGTTTGTATTCGACACTGGTACATTATTGTTTCTTCAGTTTTTGCACATCACAGGATATACATTTCATCCACAAGTTCACAAATTAATATGCATTTGTTTCAACTTTCACCACTTCTTGCTTCAGCACACATGTATTGTCAGGGTTTCTTGACTGGTCTTTTCATGAGACCTCTTTCCAAACACATTATTTTGAATTTCCATAATCATTTTGAAGCAAAACTCACACACTCTTCATGATAAACCAAAACACAAATATTTCCATTACATATATACCTGGTTGGAATGAATGATTGTATATCAATATAAGATTTCCTTTAATTTTTCAGATATCAGTTCAATTCATTATTTAAAGTTCAAAAAAGTTATATTATTTATTCACAGTATGGTCTATTCATGCTTTTTCTCTATGTTCCTAGAAACAGGGTACACCTCTTTGTACCCCCGATTCTCATTTTACATCTTCAATATATTGCTCCCAGAAATGGTGAAAGAAATACTCATGTCACCTCATTATCACAGTAATATTCTGGACAAAAAATGGAAAGGTCACACTTATGATTGTACCAAAGCCTAAATGGAAAGTGAACATGGATTTCTAAAAACATCCATGTCCAGGTTGCCTAATGCTGTCAATTGTCAATCCTATTGGTGACTACATATTTGTTTTTTTCCTAATTTATATATTCAAACTCAACCCTGTTGAAAATGTCTAATTCTATCACTCACTTTATACTTTGCCTGATTTCGTAATGTTTCTATTGATATCTGCTGTTCTACATATTTTCCCCAGTTCAACATAGTGACTGACTCTTCATATGTGCTGACATTTACATTCACTCAACAACCGAAAGTCTATTGCTAAAGAACTTTTGGTCCAAATCCTATACTCACTCTTCTTCCTAAACCTACCGACTATCTTCCTAATCCTACTGAATATCCCTTCTTGACTGGATGTTCTCTTCTAAATTCAATCATCCAATGTACAAGATCTTATGCCATTGTATATGGAATTATCTGAGGCATCTTTGCAGAACATCATTGAAAGCTAAGTATCCCAATCAAGGGCAAAACCCTTCTGGGCTTCAAATCATACCTAGATTTCTGTTTTCCTACTTATATTTCACCTCTATATTCTTGTAAATATTGCAGGTTCCCAATACCATTATTCATCACACAGAATCACTCGTAATCCAAATCAAACCTGTTTTTAACCCCAAGTATACACTGTTCCCTCAATCATTTTACAGAAGAGCAGAGACAGAGTGGTTCTTACAATACAGGAAAGTTGGGGACCTTCCACCTGATGAGGACCTCAAATGTCCATGCACAAATGGTACCTGGAGAAGTTGTAGGCAGGTATGAAGCACCTGAGAGAGCAAAAGTCATCTTCCATGGCAAACAACCTGGTCAGGATGAAGGGATGTGTCTGAATCTGCCTCTCTCTCTTCTTATTGTACAGAAGATGGACCAAACCAGGGCTGAGTGGAGAGCTGTTCCCGGGTGCCAATGGTGATATACATTCTACCTTATGAAAGTGTCACAGGAAGTTCTGGCAACCTCCATCTTATGTTACCCTTGGAAGCAACTGTTAGGACAAAGTGGTTGCCAAGGCAGTGACCTCATTCAGTTCCAAAGAATGTGAAATACCTCCTTTCCTTGGTGATGGATCTCTCTGAACTTGGTATCCAAGAAGCCAGACACCCAGAGGCAGTCCCAGTCCCAGTCCCAGTGGGCTCACTTGTTTGGATTTACCAAGGACAGAGTCAGTTTTCTTGGTACCTAATGATGTGAGGATGGCCAAATGCCAGGAGTGCTCTGAAGATGGACCTTTCCTGAGAAAACAGGTAGTGGCTAACCACTTTTTCCTGACATCTTCACAGAGTTGGTCAAGGAATCAAGATCTGAGAGAAGACAGGCCATTTCGGGGGAACATAGTATGGCCCACCAGTCAGAGGACACTCCGGATAGTCACAGACGTACTTGGGGGAAGGAGGTGCCTTTGTGGGAGTGGGTGTGGGTTTGTTGTTTTGTCTCATGTTCTGAGAATAGATAGAAAAGGCGGTTTGTTTGGTTTGGAGTGGACAGTTTCTAGTAAGTCATTTGACATGGCGAGTGTTTCTCTTTCTGTGTATCCCACTGTTTCCGTTGTTGTAGACATTAGAAAAGAGAATGCATTAATGGATGTGTCCTGTCTAGTATAAATCTTCCCATAATTCATCCTGCCCAATATATGAATGGACTGCAGCTTGTCTTATTAATGTGCAACACCTGTTATCTTTCTAAGTTGTTGTTTTCTTCCTGAATTCTGGCCACTCTCCAGAATAGGCTCAGGGATTTGTGTACAAAATATGTACCACCTCCAAGCTCTGTGACATGGCCATGTACTGGATAGCTGAAGAGAATGGCGAGCATCTCAAAAAACTCAGATATCAGTGTGACCAGGAAAGTCTCAGTGCAGAAACCCTGCTTTGGGCCTTTTGCTTACTTATTGTTGTGTTGCACTGAATGTCAGGAAGGTCTTTGCCTCAGGCCACCCCTTTGTGAAGCCTGAAGAAAACAGTTTTCAAATGGAAATGAATGGGCCTCACCTGTGGCTCTTTATCAGCCTCTTGGACCTGTGTGTGGCTGTGACTTAGATTCTCAGCACCTGATGGATCTTAAGAATGATCCCATGTGAGCTTCCAAAACCAAAATGGCAAAAAATATCATTCATTGTGGATGAAGTCTCTTGCCTTCCTCTGTTAGGTTCCTGCACTCCATCAAATGACAATAGGGATTCTTTGGGTCAAATGAGTTCTTCAAAGCCCTGCAGAGGTGCTTGTGTTTTCGCATGACTCTAAATCACCTAAAGAATCGATACCTAAAATCAGTAGGCCTCAAATTGGAGAAACAAAGAAGTATTAACGGCAGGCTTATTTGTTCGCTCCTGTTTCAGAGAAACGGTGTCCAGGCTACCCTGACTTTAGGCAAATGAGGGGCAAACGAGCTGATTTTGGACACTGTCTTGGGCTGCGCCCCTCATGGAAACATCCAGCCAGAGGTTAAGATGATTGACTATATGGAATAAGATGAAGGCCATGTGGGAGTGTTTTGGTTTTAATTTTGGTCATTTGTGTTGCATTGGAAAAAATGACTGGGTCCACGTGAGCTTGAACTCTGGTGTGATTCCCCTTAGAGACTGGGTTTTGGAACTGAACTCAGAGAAGCATTGCCATGAATTTTGTTGGGATTTTAAGAGGCCACGCATGAAAGTCGCTCTTGGAAACTGAGACCTAGGCCCCGGGTGGATTTCCACAGAGGCCTGGGAATCTCAGCAAGGATATCACATGATTTTATTCTTAAAGAAATGGCAGCCATAGTTGAGAGTCAAAACACACATGGACCTCACATTGTAGACCTCAATGGGCCTGGCCTAATGTGACCTTTTGTCCACTCTTTGGGAAGCCGTGCCTGTGAGAGTTCTCCAGAGATTTCATTGAAATGAGCTTCCTCACCATTTAATGTTTGCTGAATGAACTGAAACCCACAGTGCCTCCAACTTCATGGTTGAAAAATGGCTAGATAAATACCATGAAATTTTTGAAATTCCTATGACCAGGTGGCACTGGAGAAACATTGGATGTCCTGTTGCTGATCATGAGTATACCAGACAGTGCCTTGATTTACTGAGTTTCATGAAAATGGTGTAGAACAGAGATGCCAGAAATTTGGAGCCTGCTGAGTAGTGGGTCTAGAGCAGTGGTGGGGAGGTGTTTGCTAAAACATCCGTGGTAGGGCCATGTGGATCTACCATTGGATTCCAAATGGCTTGTAACTGACATGGTGCAGCCAACAGACCCTTATATGTAAAGGCATCTTGTTATATGGAGAGTTTTCAGAGGAAAATTAAGAATCAGGTTGATATGGACAAGGGGGCAATGGGGCAAGGTGTGAGAGATAGGAGCCTAGTTGGTGCATTCTCTTGCAGACCCTGACCCACCACACGTGACAGAACTCCCTCCAGCACTGTGTCCCAGTTTAGCTCCTAGTATTTCGTGAAACAAATACCAAACTCACAGTGCAGCAGCAAAAACACCACAAAAAGTGGAAGAGGACCAAATGGCTTCACAGTCCACACGGGGAGACACTTAGTCCCCAGTGGCCTCAGTTTACCTACAAAGAGAGGATTCAGCACTGCTTCATCTTGTTCATTGGAAAATAAGAAACCATGTCCTCCAGGTCACATAGATGCAGACCCAGCTTTGATGGTCTCACTACAGAGGAAGCCAAATCTCCAGAAAACTACATATATTTCAAGTGTGGAAGCTCAGAGGCAGTTTCTCAAAAAGTTTTTAGGCCAGCAGAGCTCCATGTTTGTGGAGTGTTTACCCTGTCCCTTAGTTTTGGAAACTCCTCTACCACCTCCAAGGTTGTGAACTCCTGAGCATTTTCCATTCCAGATATGTATTCACTGATTTTGTAACTCTTCTCCTCTAATTGTGTCTTACTTGGGGTGAAGGTAATGTCAAGGCATTGTTCTGGATGAGAGCGGGAGGATATTTGTGCAGCATATTTTTACATACACATTGGATTCATTTTCCAAATTTCCATTCGAAGTACTGAATCCCTGACACTAACCCATACCTAGTAGACTCAGACTATTCATCCTAATATAATGGAGAAAATTAGCCCAACACATTAGAAATACAAGTACTTCAGAGGAGACATGTTGTATAGTTGGACTTGACATTTGCATTATATAAGGTAGGAGTTATAAATCTAGTCAAATTTATTTGAAATATTCTCCATGTGTTTTTAAACTTAACAAATATGTGAATTCTTATTTCCCTTTTCTGTAGCCTATTCACACATGTATATTTATATGCATATATAGAATCCTACCAGGTATCACATGTACATTTTTGTGAGGTGGCTGTCTTGGCAGATACAAATTGTGAGAAGAGTTCACTCCTCCTAAATGCTGTTGGAAATGAAAATTCAACATATAGGAGAGCGTCCTAGTAGAACAACATTATACATTAACTCATGTTCAGTAAAATAAATATTTTTGTATTTGTGGATGATACATATTTACTGATGAATTTCGATTGGCATTTATATTGGTACTTTTTAATGTCTGTGAATGTTGTGTGTGTGTGTGTTTATATACAGATATAGATATAGATATACTCTGCAAATTTTTCAAAATATGAAATATATGTGTCTAATATACACTCTCTAAATTCATTCATGTTCATGTATGTGGATTTATTATCCACTTTTCACAAGATTATAATCAGAAATATTCATCCACCTGAAATACATATTTGTTTCCTAGTACTGAAAACTAACTTCAGTGAATGGTGCATACAAATCCTAATTATTCTACAGTAACCTACCCAGTCTAACATCAATGCAAGTAGACTCCTATGGGACATGATATGTAATTTGTCATTCATTTGTATTCGACACTGGTACATTATTGTTTCTTCAGTTTTTGCACATCACAGGATATACATTTCATCCACAAGTTCACAAATTAATAAGCATTTGTTTCAACTTTAACCAATCCTTGCTTCAGAACACATGTATTGTCAGGGTATTCTTGACTGGTCTTTTCATGAGACTTCTTTCCAAACACATTATTTTGAATTTCCTTAATCATTTTGAAGCAAAACTCACACACTCTTTATGATAAACCTAAACACAAATATTTCCATTACATATATACCTGGTTGGAATGAATGATTGTATATCAATATATGATTTCCTTTAATTTTTCAGATATCAGTTCAATTCATTATTTAAAGTTCAAAAAAGTTATATTATTTATTCACAGTATGGTCTATTCATGCTTTTTCTCTATGTTCCTAGAAACAGGGTACACCTCTTTGTACCCCCGATTCTCATTTTACATCTTCAATATATTGCTCCCAGAAATGGTGAAAGAAATACTCATGTCACCTCATTATCACAGTAATATTCTGGACAAAAAATGGAAAGGTCACACTTATGATTGTACCAAAGCCTAAATGGAAAGTGAACATGGATTTCTAAAAACATCCATGTCCAGGTTGCCTAATGCTGTCAATTGTCAATCCTATTGGTGACTACATATTTGTTTTTTTCCTAATTTATATATTCAAACTCAACCCTGTTGAAAATGTCTAATTCTATCACTCACTTTATACTTTGCCTGATTTCGTAATGTTTCTATTGATATCTGCTTTTCTACATATTTTCCCCAGTTCAACATAGTGACTGACTCTTCATATGTGCTGACATTTACATTCACTCAACAACCGAAAGTCTATTGCTAAAGAACTTTTGGTCCAAATCCTATACTCACTCTTCTTCCTAAACCTACCGACTATCTTCCTAATCCTACTGAATATCCCTTTTTGACTGGATGTTCTCTTCTAAATTCAATCATCCAATGTACAAGGTCCTATGCCATTGTATATGGAATTATCTGAGGCATCTTTGCAGAACATCATTCAAAGCTAAGTATCCCAATCAAGGGCAAAACCCTTCTGGGCTTCAAATCATACCTAGATTTCTGTTTTCCTACTTATATTTCACCTCTATATTCTTGTAAATATTGCAGGTTCCCAATACCATTATTCATCACACAGAATCACTCGTAATCCAAATCAAACCTGTTTTTAACCCCAAGTATACACTGTTCCCTCAATCATTTTACAGAAGAGCAGAGACAGAGTGGTTCTTACAATACAGGAAAGTTGGGGACCTTCAACCTGATGAGAACCTCAAATGTCCATGCACAAATGGTACCTGGAGAAGTTGTAGGCAGGTATGAAGCACCTGAGAGAGCAAAAGTCATCTTCCATGGCAAACAACCTGGTCAGGATGAAGGGATGTGTCTGAATCTGCCTCTCTCTCTTCTTATTGTACAGAAGATGGAACAAACCAGGGCTGAGTGGAGAGCTGTTCCCGGGTGCCAATGGTGATATACATTCTACCTTATGAAAGTGTCACAGGAAGTTCTGGCAACCTCCATCTTATGTTACCCTTGGAAGCAACTGTTAGGACAAAGTGGTTGCCAAGGCAGTGACCTCATTCAGTTCCAAAGAATGTGAAATACCTCCTTTCCTTGGTGATGGAACTCTCTGAACTTGGTATCCAAGAAGCCAGACACCCAGAGGCAGTCCCAGTCCCAGTCCCAGTGGGCTCACTTGTTTGGATTTACCAAGGACAGAGTCAGTTTTCTTGGTACCTAATGATGTGAGGATGGCCAAATGCCAGGAGAGCTCTGAAGATGGACCTTTCCTGAGAAAACAGGTAGTGGCTAACCACTTTTTCCTGACATCTTCACAGAGTTGGTCAAGGAATCAAGATCTGAGAGAAGACAGGCCATTTCGGGGGAACATAGTATGGCCCACCAGTCAGAGGACACTCCGGATAGTCACAGACGTACTTGGGGGAAGGAGGTGCCTTTGTGGGAGTGGGTGTGGGTTTGTTGTTTTGTCTCATGTTCTGAGAATAGATAGAAAAGGCGGTTTGTTTGGTTTGGAGTGGACAGTTTCTAGTAAGTCATTTGACACGGCGAGTGTTTCTGTTTCTGTGTATCCCACTGTGTCCGTTGTTGTAGACATTAGAAAAGAGAATGCATTAATGGATGTGTCCTGTCTAGTATAAATCTTCCCATAATTCATCCTGCCCAATATATGAATGGACTGCAGCTTGTCTTATCAATGTGCAACACCTGCTATCTTTCTAAGTTGTTGTTTTCTTCCTGAATTCTGGCCACTCTCCAGAATAGGCTCAGGGATTTGTGTCCAAAATATGTACCACCTCCAAGCTCTGTGACATGGCCATGTACTGGATAGCTGAAGAGAATGGCGAGCATCTCAGAAAACTCAGATATCAGTGTGACAAGGAAAGTCTCAGTGCAGAAACCCTGCTTTGGGCCTTTTGCTTACTTATTGTTGTGTTGCACTGAATGTCAGGAAGGTCTTTGCCTCAGGCCACCCCTTTGTGAAGCCTGAAGAAAACAGTTTTCAAATGGAAATGAATGGGCCTCACCTGTGGCTCTTTATCAGCCTCTTGGACCTGTGTGTGGCTGTGACTTAGATTCTCAGCACCTGATGGATCTTAAGAACGATCCCACGTGAGCTTCCAAAACCAAAATGGCAAAAAATATCATTCATTGTGGATGAAGTCTCTTGCCTTCCTCTGTTAGGTTCCTGCACTCCATCAAATGACAATAGGGATTCTTTGGGTCAAATGAGTTCTTCAAAGCCCTGCAGAGGTGCTTGTGTTTTCGCATGACTCTAAATCACCTAAAGAATCGATACCTAAAATCAGTAGGCCTCAAATTGGAGAAACAAAGAAGTATTAACGGCAGGCTTATTTGTTCGCTCCTGTTTCAGAGAAACAGTGTCCAGGCTACCCTGACTTTAGGCAAATGAGGGGCAAACGAGCTGATTTTGGACACTGTCTTGGGCTGCGCCCCTCATGGAAACCTCCAGCCAGAGGTTAAGATGATTGACTATATGGAATAAGATGAAGGCCATGTGGGAGTGTTTTGGTTTTAATTTTGGTCATTTGTGTTGCATTGGAAAAAATGACTGGGTCCACGTGAGCTTGAACTCTGGTGTGATTCCCCTTAGAGACTGGGTTTTGGAACTGAACTCAGAGAAGCATTGCAATGAATTTTGTTGGGATTTTAAGAGGCCACGCATGAAAGTCGCTCGTGGAAACTGAGACCTAGGCCCCGGGTGGATTTCCACAGAGGCCTGGGAATCTCAGCAAGGATATCACATGATTTTATTCTTAAAGAAATGGCAGCCATAGTTGAGAGTCAAAACGCACATGGACCTCACATTGTAGACCTCAATGGGCCTGGCCTAATGTGACCTTTTGTCCACTCTTTGGGAAGCCGTGCCTGTGAGAGTTCTCCAGAGATTTCATTGAAATGAGCTTCCTCACCATTTAATGTTTGCTGAATGAACTGAAACCCACAGTGCCTCCAACTTCATGGTTGAAAAATGGCTAGATAAATACCATGAAATTTTTGAAATTCCTATGACCAGGTGGCACTGGAGAAACATTGGATGTCCTGTTGCTGATCATGAGTATACCAGACAGTGCCTTGATTTACTGAGTTTCATGAAAATGGTGTAGAACAGAGATGCCAGAAATTTGGAGCCTGCTGAGTAGTGGGTCTAGAGCAGTGGTGGGGAGGTGTTTGATAAAACATCCGTGGTAGGGCCATGTGGATCTACCATTGGATTCCAAATGGCTTGTAACTGACATGGTGCAGCCAACAGACCCTTATATGTAAAGGCATCTTGTTATATGGAGAGTTTTCAGATTAAAATTAAGAATCAGGTTGATATGGACAAGGGGGCAATGGGGCAAGGTGTGAGAGATAGGAGCCTAGTTGGTGCATTCTCTTGCAGACCCTGACCCACCACACGTGACAGAACTCCCTCCAGCACTGTGTCCCAGTTTAGCTCCTAGTATTTCGTGAAACAAATACCAAACTCACAGTGCAGCAGCAAAAACACCACAAAAAGTGGAAGAGGACCAAATGGCTTCACAGTCCACACGGGGAGACACTTAGTCCCCAGTGGCCTCAGTTTACCTACAAAGAGAGGATTCAGCACTGCTTCATCTTGTTCATTGGAAAATAAGAAACCATGTCCTCCAGGTCACATAGATGCAGACCCAGCTTTGATGGTCTCACTACAGAGGAAGCCAAATCTCCAGAAAACTACATATATTTCAAGTGTGGAAGCTCAGAGGCAGTTTCTCAAAAAGTTTTTAGGCCAGCAGAGCTCCATGTTTGTGGAGTGTTTACCCTGTCCCTTAGTTTTGGAAACTCCTCTACCACCTCCAAGATTGTGAACTCCTGAGCATTTTCCATTCCAGATATGTATTCACTGATTTTGTAACTCTTCTCCTCTAATTGTGTCTTACTTGGGGTGAAGGTAATGTCAAGGCATTGTTCTGGATGAGAGCGGGAGGATATTTGTGCAGCATATATTTACATACACATTGGATTCATTTTCCAATTTTCCATTCGAAATACTGAATCCCTGACACTAACCCATACCTAGTAGACTCAGACTATTCATCCTAATATAATGGAGAAAATTAACCCAACACAGTAGAAATACAAGTACTTCAGAGGAGACATGTTGTATAGTTGGACTTGACATTTGCATTATATAAGGTAGGAGTTATAAATCTAGTCAAATTTATTTGAAATATTCTCCATGTGTTTTAAACTTAACAAATATGTGAATTCTTGTTTCCTTTTTCTGTAGTCTATTCACACATGTATATTTATATGCATATATAGAATCCTATCAGGTATCACACGTACATTTTTGTGAGGTGGCTGTCTTGGCAGATACAAAATGTGAGAAGAGTTCACTCCTCCTAAATGCTGTTGGAAATGAAAATTCAACTTATAGGAGAGCGTCCTTGTAGAACAACATCATACATTAACTCATGTTCAGTAAAATAAATATTTTTGCATTTGTGGATGATACATATTTACTGATGAATTTCGATTGGCATTTATATTGGTAATTTTTAATGTCTGTGAGTTGTGTGTGTGTGTGTGTGTGTGTGTGTGTGTGTGTGTGTATATAGGTATAGATATAGATATAGATACACTCTACAAATTTTTCAAAATATGAAATATATGTGTCTAATATACACTCTCTAAATTCATTCATGTTCATGTATGTGGATTTATAATCCACTTTTCACAAGATTATAATCAGAAATATTCATCCACCTGAAATACATATTTGTTTCATAGTACTGAAAACTAACTTCAGTGAATGGTGCATACAAATCCTAATTATTCTACAGTAACTGACCCAGTCTAACATCAATGCAAGTAGACTCCTATGGGACATGATATGTAATTTGTCATTCATTTGTATTCGACACTGGTACATTATTGTTTCTTCAGTTTTTGCACATCACAGGATATACATTTCATCCACAAGTTCACAAATTAATATGCATTTGTTTCAACTTTCACCACTTCTTGCTTCAGAACACATGTATTGTCAGGGTTTCTTGACTGGTCTTTTCATGAGACTTCTTTCCAAACACATTATTTTGAATTTCCATAATCATTTTGAAGCAAAACTCACACACTCTTCATGATAAACCAAAACACAAATATTTCCATTCCATATATACCTGGTTGGAATGACTGATTGTATATCAATATACGATTTCCTTTAATTTTTCAGATATCAGTTCAATTCATTATTTAAAGTTCAAAAAAGTTATATTATTTATTCGCAGTATGGTCTATTCATGCTTTTTCTCTATGTTCCTAGAAACAGGGTACACCTCTTTGTACCCCCGATTCTCATTTTACATCTTCAATATATTGCTCCCAGAAATGGTGAAAGAAATACTCATGTCACCTCATTATCACAGTAATATTCTGGACAAAAAATGGAAAGGTCACACTTATGATTGTACCAAAGCCTAAATGGAAAGTGAACATGGATTTCTAAAAACATCCATGTCCAGGTTGCCTAATGTTGTCAATTGTCAATCCTATTGGTGACTACATATTTGTTTTTTTCCTAATTTATATATTCAAACTCAACCCTGTTGAAAATGTCTAATTCTATCACTCACTTCATACTTTGCCTGATTTCGTAATGTTTCTATTGATATCTGCTTTTCTACATATTTTCCCCAGTTCAACATAGTGACTGACTCTTCATATGTGCTGACATTTACATTCACTCAACAACCGAAAGTCTATTGCTAAAGAACTTTTGGTCCAAATCCTATACTCACTCTTCTTCCTAAACCTACCGACTATCTTCCTAATCCTACTGAATATGCCTTTTTGACTGGATGTTCTCTTCTAAATTCAATCATCCAATGTACAAGGTCCTATGCCATTGTATATCGAATTATCTGAGGCATCTTTGCAGAACATCATTCAAAGCTAAGTATCCCAATCAAGGGCAAAACCCTTCTGGGCTTCAAATCATACCTAGATTTCTGTTTTCCTACTTATATTTCACCTCTATATTCTTGTAAATATTGCAGGTTCCCAATACCATTATTCATCACACAGAATCACTCGTAATCCAAATCAAACCTGTTTTTAACCCCAAGTATACACTGTTCCCTCAATCATTTTACAGAAGAGCAGAGACAGAGTGGTTCTTACAATACAGGAAAGTTGGGGACCTTCAACCTGATGAGAACCTCAAATGTCCATGCACAAATGGTACCTGGAGAAGTTGTAGGCAGGTATGAAGCACCTGAGAGAGCAAAAGTCATCTTCCATGGCAAACAACCTGGTCAGGATGAAGGGATGTGTCTGAATCTGCCTCTCTCTCTTCTTATTGTACAGAAGATGGACCAAACCAGGGCTGAGTGGAGAGCTGTTCCCGGGTGCCAATGGTGATATACATTCTACCTTATGAAAGTGTCACAGAAGTTCTGGCAACCTCCATCTTATGTTACCCTTGGAAGCAACTGTTAGGACAAAGTGGTTGCCAAGGCAGTGACCTCATTCAGTTCCAAAGAATGTGAAATACCTCATTTCCTTGGTGATGGAACTCTCTGAACTTGGTATCCAAGAAGCCAGACACCCAGAGGCAGTCCCAGTCCCAGTCCCAGTGGGCTCACTTGTTTGGATTTACCAAGGACAGAGTCAGTTTTCTTGGTACCTAATGATGTGAGGATGGCCAAATGCCAGGAGAGCTCTGAAGATGGACCTTTCCTGAGAAAACAGGTAGTGGCTAACCACTTTTCCTGACATCTTCACAGAGTTGGTCAAGGAATCAAGATCTGAGAGAAGACAGGCCATTTCGGGGGAACATAGTATGGCCCACCAGTCAGAGGACACCCCGGATAGTCACAGACGTACTTGGGGGAAGGAGGTGCCTTTGTGGGAGTGGGTGTGGGTTTGTTGTTTTGTCTCATGTTCTGAGAATAGATAGAAAAGGCGGTTTGTTTGGTTTGGAGTGGACAGTTTCTAGTAAGTCATTTGACATGGCGAGTGTTTCTCTTTCTGTGTATCCCACTGTGTGCGTTGTTGTAGACATTAGAAAAGAGAATGCATTAATGGATGTGTCCTGTCTAGTATAAATCTTCCCATAATTCATCCTGCCCAATATATGAATGGACTGCAGCTTGTCTTATCAATGTGCAACACCTGCTATCATTCTAAGTTCTTGTTTTCTTCCTGAATTCTGGCCACTCTCCAGAATAGGCTCATGGATTTGTGTCCAAAGTATGTACCACCTCCAAGCTCTGTGACATGGCCATGTACTGGATAGCTGAAGAGAATGGCGAGCATCTCAAAAAACTCAGATATCAGTGTGACCAGGAAAGTCTCAGTGCAGAAACCCTGCTTTGGGCCTTTTGCTTACTTATTGTTGTTTTGCACTGAATGTCAGGAAGGTCTTTGCCTCAGGCCACCCCTTTGTGAAGCCTGAAGAAAAGAGTTTTCAAATGGAAATGAATGGGCCTCACCTGTGGCTCTTTATCAGCCTCTTGGACCTGTGTGTGGCTGTGACTTAGATTCTCAGCACCTGATGGATCTTAAGAATGATCCCACGTGAGCTTCCACAACCAAAATGGCAAAAAATATCATTCATTGTGGACGAAGCCTCTTGCCTTCCTCTGTTAGGTTCCTGCAATCCATCAAATGACAATAGGGATTCTTTGGGTCAAATGAGTTCTTCAAAGCCCTGCAGAGGGTGCTTGTGTTTTCGCATGACTCTAAATCACCTAAAGAATCGATACCTAAAATCAGTAGGCCTCAAATTGGAGAAACAAAGAAGTATTAACGGCAGGCTTATTTGTTCGCTCCTGTTTCAGAGAAACGGTGTCCAGGCTACCCTGACTTTAGGCAAATGAGGGGCAAACGAACTGGTTTTGGACACTGTCTTGGGCTGCGCCCCTCATGGAAACCTCCAGCCAGAGGTTAAGATGATTGACTATATGGAATAAGATGAAGGCCATGTGGGAGTGTTTTGGTTTTAATTTTGGACATTTGTGTTGCATTGGAAAAAATGACTGGGTCCACGTGAGCTTGAACTCTGGTGTGATTCCCCTTAGAGACTGGGTTTTGGAACTGATCTCAGAGAAGCATTGCCATGAATTTTGTTGGGATTTTAAGAGGCCACGCATGAAACTCGCTCGTGGAAACTGAGACCTAGGCCCCGGGTGGATTTCCACAGAGGCCTGGGAATCTCAGCAAGGATATCACATGATTTTATTCTTAAAGAAATGGCAGCCATAGTTGAGAGTCAAAACACACATGGACCTCACATTGTAGACCTCAATGGGCCTGGCCTAATGTGACCTTTTGTCCACTCTTTGGGAAGCCGTGCCTGTGAGAGTTCTCCAGAGATTTCATTGAAATGAGCTTCCTCACCATTTAATGTTTGCTGAATGAACTGAAACCCACAGTGCCTCCAACTTCATGGTTGAAAAATGGCTAGATAAATACCATGAAATTTTTGAAATTCCTATGACCAGGTGGCACTGGAGAAACATTGGATGTCCTGTTGCTGATCATGAGTATACCAGACAGTGCCTTGATTTACTGAGTTTCATGAAAATGGTGTAGAACAGAGATGCCAGAAATTTGGAGCCTGCTGAGTAGTGGGTCTAGAGCAGTGGTGGGGAGGTGTTTGATAAAACATCCGTGGTAGGGCCATGTGGATCTACCATTGGATTCCAAATGGCTTGTAACTGACATGGTGCAGCCAACAGACCCTTATATGTAAAGGCATCTTGTTATATGGAGAGTTTTCAGAGGAAAATTAAGAATCAGGTTGATATGGACAAGGGGGCAATGGGGCAAGCTGTGAGAGATAGGAGCCTAGTTGGTGCATTCTCTTGCAGACCCTGACCCACCACACGTGACAGAACTCCCTCCAGCACTGTGTCCCAGTTTAGCTCCTTGTATTTCGTGAAACAAATACCAAACTCACAGTGCAGCAGCAAAAACACCACAAAAAGTGGAAGAGGACCAAATGGCTTCACAGTCCACACGGGGAGACACTTAGTCCCCAGTGGCCTCAGTTTACCTACAAAGAGAGGATTCAGCACTGCTTCATCTTGTTCATTGGAAAATAAGAAACCATGTCCTCCAGGTCACATAGATGCAGACCCAGCTTTGATGGTCTCACTACAGAGGAAGCCAAATCTCCAGAAAACTACATATATTTCAAGTGTGGAAGCTCAGAGGCAGTTTCTCAAAAAGTTTTTAGGCCAGCAGAGCTCCATGTTTGTGGAGTGTTTACCCTGTCCCTTAGTTTTGGAAACTCCTCTACCACCTCCAAGGTTGTGAACTCCTGAGCATTTTCCATTCCAGATATGTATTCACTGATTTTGTAACTCTTCTCCTCTAATTGTGTCTTACTTGGGGTGAAGGTAATGTCAAGGCATTGTTCTGGATGAGAGCGGGAGGATATTTGTGCAGCATATTTTTACATACACATTGGATTCATTCTACAAATTTCCATTCGAAGTACTGAATCCCTGACACTAACCCATACCTAGTAGACTCAGACTATTCATCCTAATATAATGGAGAAAATTAGCCCAACACATTAGAAATACAAGTACTTCAGAGGAGACATGTTGTATAGTTGGACTTGACATTTGCATTATATAAGGTAGGAGTTATAAATCTAGTCAAATTTATTTGAAATATTCTCCATGTGTTTTTAAGCTTAACAAATATGTGAATTCTTATTTCCCTTTTCTGTAGCCTATTCACACATGTATATGTATATGCATATATAGAATCCTACCAGGTATCACACGTACATTTTTGTGAGGTGGCTGTCTTGGCAGATACAAATTGTGAGAAGAGTTCACTCCTCCTAAATGCTGTTGGAAATGAAAATTCAACCTATAGGAGAGCGTCCTAGTAGAACAACATCATACATTAACTCATGTTCAGTAAAATAAATATTTTTGCATTTGTGGATGATACATATTTACTGATGAATTTCGATTGGCATTTATATTGGTAATTTATAATGTCTGTGAGTTGTGTGTGTGTGTGTGTATAGGTATAGATATAGATATAGATACACTCTCCAAATTTTTCAAAATATGAAATATATGTGTCTAATATACACTCTCTAAATTCATTCATGTTCATGGATGTGGATTTATAATCCACTTTTCACAAGATTATAATCAGAAATATTCATCCACCTGAAATACATATTTGTTTCCTAGTACTGAAAACTAACTTCAGTGAATGGTGCATACAAATCCTAATTATTCTACAGTAACTGACCCAGTCTAACATCAATGCAAGTAGACTCCTATGGGACATGATATGTAATTTGTCATTCATTTGTATTCGACACTGGTACATTATTGTTTCTTTAGTTTTTGCACATCACAGGATATACATTTCATCCACAAGTTCACAAATTAATATGCATTTGTTTCAACTTTCACCACTTCTTGCTTCAGAACACATGTATTGTCAGGGTTTCTTGACTGGTCTTTTCATGAGACTTCTTTCCAAACACATTATTTTGAATTTCCATAATCATTTTGAAGCAAAACTCACACACTCTTCATGATAAACCAAAACACAAATATTTCCATTCCATATATACCTGGTTGGAATGAATGATTGTATATGAATATACGATTTCCTTTAATTTTTCAGATATCAGTTCAATTCATTATTTAAAGTTCAAAAAAGTTATATTATTTATTCACAGTATGGTCTATTCATGCTTTTTCTCTATGTTCCTAGAAACAGGGTACACCTCTTTGTACCCCCGATTCTCATTTTACATCTTCAATATATTGCTCCCAGAAATGGTGAAAGAAATACTCATGTCACCTCATTATCACAGTAATATTCTGGACAAAAAATGGAAAGGTCACACTTATGATTGTACCAAAGCCTAAATGGAAAGTGAACATGGATTTCTAAAAACATCCATGTAACGGTTGCCTAATGCTGTCAATTGTCAATCCTATTGGTGACTACATATTTGTTTTTTTCCTAATTTATATATTCAAACTCAACCCTGTTGAAAATGTCTAATTCTATCACTCACTTTATACTTTGCCTGATTTCGTAATGTTTCTATTGATATCTGCTTTTCTACATATTTTCCCCAGTTCAATAGTGACTGACTCTTCATATGTGCTGACATTTACATTCACTCAACAACCGAAAGTCTATTGCTAAAGAACTTTTGGTCCAAATCCTATACTCACTCTTCTTCCTAAACCTACCGACTATCTTCCTAATCCTACTGAATATCCCTTTTTGACTGGATGTTCTCTTCTAAATTCAATCATCCAATGTACAAGGTCCTATGCCATTGTATATGGAATTATCTGAGGCATCTTTGCAGAACATCATTCAAAGCTAAGTATCCCAATCAAGGGCAAAACCCTTCTGGGCTTCAAATCATACCTAGATTTCTGTTTTCCTACTTATATTTCACCTCTATATTCTTGTAAATATTGCAGGTTCCCAATACCATTATTCATCACACAGAATCACTCGTAATCCAAATCAAACCTGTTTTTAACCCCAAGTATACACTGTTCCCTCAATCATTTTACAGAAGAGCAGAGACAGAGTGGTTCTTACAATACAGGAAAGTTGGGGACCTTCCACCTGATGAGGACCTCAAATGTCCATGCACAAATGGTACCTGGAGAAGTTGTAGGCAGGTATGAAGCACCTGAGAGAGCAAAAGTCATCTTCCATGGCAAACAACCTGGTCAGGATGAAGGGATGTGTCTGAATCTGCCTCTCTCTCTTCTTATTGTACAGAAGATGGAACAAACCAGGGCTGAGTGGAGAGCTGTTCCCGGGTGCCAATGGTGATATACATTCTACCTTATGAAAGTGTCACAGGAAGTTCTGGCAACCTGCATCTTATGTTACCCTTGGAAGCAACTGTTAGGACAAAGTGGTTGCCAAGGCAGTGACCTCATTCAGTTCCAAAGAATGTGAAATACCTCCTTTCCTTGGTGATGGAACTCTCTGAACTTGGTATCCAAGAAGCCAGACACCCAGAGGCAGTCCCAGTCCCAGTCCCAGTGGGCTCACTTGTTTGGATTTACCAAGGACAGAGTCAGTTTTCTTGGTACCTAATGATGTGAGGATGGCCAAATGCCAGGAGAGCTCTGAAGATGGATCTTTCCTGAGAAAACAGGTAGTGGCTAACCACTTTTTCCTGACATCTTCACAGAGTTGGTCAAAAAATCAAGATCTGAGAGAAGACAGGCCATTTCGGGGGAACATAGTATGGCCCACCAGTCAGAGGACACTCCGGATAGTCACAGACGTACTTGGGGGAAGGAGGTGCCTTTGTGGGAGTGGGTGTGGGTTTGTTGTTTTGTCTCATGTTCTGAGAATAGATAGAAAAGGCGGTTTGTTTGGTTTGGAGTGGACAGTTTCTAGTAAGTCATTTGACACGGCGAGTGTTTCTGTTTCTGTGTATCCCACTGTGTCCGTTGTTGTAGACATTAGAAAAGAGAATGCATTAATGGATGTGTCCTGTCTAGTATAAATCTTCCCATAATTCATCCTGCCCAATATATGAATGGACTGCAGCTTGTCTTCTCAATGTGCAACACCTGCTATCTTTCTAAGTTGTTGTTTTCTTCCTGAATTCTGGCCACTCTCCAGAATAGGCTCATGGATTTGTGTACAAAATATGTACCACCTCCCAGCTCTGTGACATGGCCATGTACTGGATAGCTGAAGAGAATGGCGAGCATCTCAAAAAACTCAGATATCAGTGTGACCAGGAAAGTCTCAGTGCAGAAACCCTGCTTTGGGCCTTTTGCTTACTTATTGTTGTGTTGCACTGAATGTCAGGAAGGTCTTTGCCTCAGGCCACCCCTTTGTGAAGCCTGAAGAAAACAGTTTTCAAATGGAAATGAATGGGCCTCACCTGTGGCTCTTTATCAGCCTCTTGGACCTGTGTGTGGCTGTGACTTAGATTCTCAGCACCTGATGGATCTTAAGAATGATCCCACGTGAGCTTCCAAAACCAAAATGGCAAAAAATTTCATTCATTGTGGATGAAGTCTCTTGCCTTCCTCTGTTAGGTTCCTGCACTCCATCAAATGACAATAGGGATTCTTTGGGTCAAATGAGGTCTTCAAAGCCCTGCAGAGGTGCTTGTGTTTTCGCATGACTCTAAATCACCTAAAGAATCGATACCTAAAATCAGTAGGCCTCAAATTGGAGAAACAAAGAAGTATTAACGGCAGGCTTATTTGTTCGCTCCTGTTTCAGAGAAACGGTGTCCAGGCTACCCTGACTTTAGGCAAATGAGGGGCAAACGAGCTGATTTTGGACACTGTCTTGGGCTGCGCCCCTCATGGAAACCTCCAGCCAGAGGTTAAGATGATTGACTATATGGAATAAGATGAAGGCCATGTGGGAGTGTTTTGGTTTTAATTTTGGTCATTTGTGTTGCATTGGAAAAAATGACTGGGTCCACGTGAGCTTGAACTCTGGTGTGATTCCCCCTAGAGACTGGGTTTTGGAACTGAACTCAGAGAAGCATTGCCATGAATTTTGTTGGGATTTTAAGAGGCCACGCATGAAAGTCGCTCTTGGAAACTGAGACCTAGGCCCCGGGTGGATTTCCACAGAGGCCTGGGAATCTCAGCAAGGATATCACATGATTTTATTCTTAAATAAATGGCAGCCATAGTTGAGAGTCAAAACACACATGGACCTCACATTGTAGACCTCAATGGGCCTGGCCTAATGTGACCTTTTGTCCACTCTTTGGGAAGCCGTGCCTGTGAGAGTTCTCCAGAGATTTCATTGAAATGAGCTTCCTCACCATTTAATGTTTGCTGAATGAACTGAAACCCACAGTGCCTCCAACTTCATGGTTGAAAAATGGCTAGATAAATACCATGAAATTTTTGAAATTCCTATGACCAGGTGGCACTGGAGAAACATTGGATGTCCTGTTGCTGATCATGAGTATACCAGACAGTGCCTTGATTTACTGAGTTTCATGAAAATGGTGTAGAACAGAGATGCCAGAAATTTGGAGCCTGCTGAGTAGTGGGTCTAGAGCAGTGGTGGGGAGGTGTTTGATAAAACATCCGTGGTAGGGCCATGTGGATCTACCATTGGATTCCAAATGGCTTGTAACTGACATGGTGCAGCCAACAGACCCTTATATGTAAAGGCATCTTGTTATATGGAGAGTTTTCAGAGGAAAATTAAGAATCAGGTTGATATGGACAAGGGGGCAATGGGGCAAGGTGTGAGAGATAGGAGCCTAGTTGGTGCATTCTCTTGCAGACCCTGACCCACCACACGTGATAGAACTCCCTCCAGCACTGTGTCCCAGTTTAGCTCCTAGTATTTCATGAAACAAATACCAAACTCACAGTGCAGCAGCAAAAACACCACAAAAAGTGGAAGAGGACCAAATGGCTTCACAGTCCACACGGGGAGACACTTAGTCCCCAGTGGCCTCAGTTTACCTACAAAGAGAGGATTCAGCACTGCTTCATCTTGTTCATTGGAAAATAAGAAACCATGTCCTCCAGGTCACATAGATGCAGACCCAGCTTTGATCGTCTCACTACAGAGGAAGCCAAATCTCCAGAAAACTACATATATTTCAAGTGTGGAAGCTCAGAGGCAGTTTCTCAAAAAGTTTTTAGGCCAGCAGAGCTCCATGTTTGTGGAGTGTTTACCCTGTCCCTTAGTTTTGGAAACTCCTCTACCACCTCCAAGGTTGTGAACTCCTGAGCATTTTCCATTCCAGATATGTATTCACTGATTTTGTAACTCTTCTCCTCTAATTGTGTCTTCCTTGGGGTGAAGGTAATGTCAAGGCATTGTTCTGGATGAGAGCGGGAGGATATTTGTGTAGCATATATTTACATACACATTGGATTCATTTTCCAATTTTCCATTCGAAATACTGAATCCCTGACACTAACCCATACCTAGTAGACTCAGACTATTCATCCTAATATAATGGAGAAAATTAACCCAACACAGTAGAAATACAAGTACTTCAGAGGAGACATGTTGTATAGTTGGACTTGACATTTGCATTATATAAGGTAGGAGTTATAAATCTAGTCAAATTTATTTGAAATATTCTCCATGTGTTTTAAACTTAACAAATATGTGAATTCTTGTTTCCTTTTTCTGTAGTCTATTCACACATGTATATTTATATGCATATATAGAATCCTACCAGGTATCACACGTACATTTTTGTGAGGTGGCTGTCTTGGCAGATACAAATTGTGAGAAGAGTTCACTCCTCCTAAATGCTGTTGGAAATGAAAATTCAACTTATAGGAGAGCGTCCTAGTAGAACAACATTATACATTAACTCATGTTCAGTAAAATAAATATTTTTGCATTTGTGGATGATACATATTTACTGATGAATTTCGATTGGCATTTATATTGGTAATTTTTAATGTCTGTGAGTTGTGTGTGTGTGTGTGTGTGTGTGTGTGTGTGTGTGTATAGGTATAGATATAGATATAGATACACTCTCCAAATTTTTCAAAATATGAAATATATGTGTCTAATATACACTCTCTAAATTCATTCATGTTCATGTATGTGGATTTATTATCCACTTTTCACAAGATTATAATCAGAAATATTCATCCACCTGAAATACATATTTGTTTCCTAGTACTGAAAACTAACTTCAGTGAATGGTGCATACAAATCCTAATTATTCTACAGTAACTGACCCAGTCTAACATCAATGCAAGTAGACTCCTATGGGACATGATATGTAATTTGTCATTCATTTGTATTCGACACTGGTACATTATTGTTTCTTCAGTTTTTGCACATCACAGGATATACATTTCATCCACAAGTTCACAAATTAATATGCATTTGTTTCAACTTTCACCACTTCTTGCTTCAGAACACATGTATTGTCAGGGTTTCTTGACTGGTCTTTTCATGAGACTTCTTTCCAAACACATTATTTTGAATTTCCATAATCATTTTGAAGCAAAACTCACACACTCTTCATGATAAACCAAAACACAAATATTTCCATTACATATATACCTGGTTGGAATGAATGATTGTATATCAATATAAGATTTCCTTTAATTTTTCAGATATCAGTTCAATTCATTATTTAAAGTTCAAAAAAGTTATATTATTTATTCACAGTATGGTCTATTCATGCTTTTTCTCTATGTTCCTAGAAACAGGGTACACCTCTTTGTACCCCCGATTCTCATTTTACATCTTCAATATATTGCTCCCAGAAATGGTGAAAGAAATACTCATGTCACCTCATTATCACAGTAATATTCTGGACAAAAAATGGAAAGGTCACACTTATGATTGTACCAAAGCCTAAATGGAAAGTGAACATGGATTTCTAAAAACATCCATGTCCAGGTTGCCTAATGCTGTCAATTGTCAATCCTATTGGTGACTACATATTTGTTTTTTTCCTAATTTATATATTCAAACTCAACCCTGTTGAAAATGTCTAATTCTATCACTCACTTTATACTTTGCCTGATTTCGTAATGTTTCTATTGATATCTGCTTTTCTACATATTTTCCCCAGTTCAACATAGTGACTGACTCTTCATATGTGCTGACATTTACATTCACTCAACAACCGAATGTCTATTGCTAAAGAACTTTTGGTCCAAATCCTATACTCACTCTTCTTCCTAAACCTACCGACTATCTTCCTAATCCTACTGAATATCCCTTTTTGACTGGATGTTCTCTTCTAAATTCAATCATCCAATGTACAAGGTCCTATGCCATTGTATATGGAATTATCTGAGGCATCTTTGCAGAACATCATTCAAAGCTAAGTATCCCAATCAAGGGCAAAACCCTTCTGGGCTTCAAATCATACCTAGATTTCTGTTTTCCTACTTATATTTCACCTCTATATTCTTGTAAATATTGCAGGTTCCCAATACCATTATTCATCACACAGAATCACTCGTAATCCAAATCAAACCTGTTTTTAACCCCAAGTATACACTGTTCCCTCAATCATTTTACAGAAGAGCAGAGACAGACTGGTTCTTACAATACAGGAAAGTTGGGGACCTTCCACCTGATGAGGACCTCAAATGTCCATGCACAAATGGTACCTGGAGAAGTTGTAGGCAGGTATGAAGCACCTGAGAGAGCAAAAGTCATCTTCCATGGCAAACAACCTGGTCAGGATGAAGGGATGTGTCTGAATCTGCCTCTCTCTCTTCTTATTGTACAGAAGATGGAACAAACCAGGGCTGAGTGGAGAGCTGTTCCCGGGTGCCAATGGTGATATACATTCTACCTTATGAAAGTGTCACAGGAAGTTCTGGCAACCTGCATCTTATGTTACCCTTGGAAGCAACTGTTAGGACAAAGTGGTTGCCAAGGCAGTGACCTCATTCAGTTCCAAAGAATGTGAAATACCTCCTTTCCTTGGTGATGGAACTCTCTGAACTTGGTATTCAAGAAGCCAGACACCCAGAGGCAGTCCCAGTCCCAGTCCCAGTGGGCTCACTTGTTTGGATTTACCAAGGACAGAGTCAGTTTTCTTGGTACCTAATGATGTGAGGATGGCCAAATGCCAGGAGAGCTCTGAAGATGGACCTTTCCTGAGAAAACAGGTAGTGGCTAACCACTTTTTCCTGACATCTTCACAGAGTTGGTCAAGGAATCAAGATCTGAGAGAAGACAGGCCATTTCGGGGGAACATAGTATGGCCCACCAGTCAGAGGACACTCCGGATAGTCACAGACGTACTTGGGGGAAGGAGGTGCCTTTGTGGGAGTGGGTGTGGGTTTGTTGTTTTGTCTCATGTTCTGAGAATAGATAGAAAAGGCGGTTTGTTTGGTTTGGAGTGGATAGTTTCTAGTAAGTCATTTGACATGGCGAGTGTTTCTCTTTCTGTGTATCCCACTGTGTCCGTTGTTGTAGACATTAGAAAAGAGAATGCATTAATGGATGTGTCCTGTCTAGTATAAATCTTCCCATAATTCATCCTGCCCAATATATGAATGGACTGCAGCTTGTCTTCTCAATGTGCAACACCTGCTATCTTTCTAAGTTGTTGTTTTCTTCCTGAATTCTGGCCACTCTCCAGAATAGGCTCATGGATTTGTGTACAAAATATGTACCACCTCCAAGCTCTGTGACATGGCCATGTACCGGATAGCTGAAGAGAATGGCGAGCATCTCAAAAAACTCAGATATCAGTGTGACCAGGAAAGTCTCAGTGCAGAAACCCTGCTTTGGGCCTTTTGCTTACTTATTGTTGTGTTGCACTGAATGTCAGGAAGGTCTTTGCCTCAGGCCACCCCTTTGTGAAGCCTGAAGAAAACAGTTTTCAAATGGAAATGAATGGGCCTCACCTGTGGCTCTTTATCAGCCTCTTGGACCTGTGTGTGGCTGTGACTTAGATTCTCAGCACCTGATGGATCTTAAGAATGATCCCATGTGAGCTTCTAAAACCAAAATGGCAAAAAATATCATTCATTGTGGACGAAGCCTCTTGCCTTCCTCTGTTAGGTTCCTGCAATCCATCAAATGACAATAGGGATTCTTTGGGTCAAATGAGTTCTTCAAAGCCCTGCAGAGGTGCTTGTGTTTTCGCATGACTCTAAATCACCTAAAGAATCGATACCTAAAATCAGTAGGCCTCAAATTGGAGAAACAAAGAAGTATTAACGGCAGGCTTATTTGTTCGCTCCTGTTTCAGAGAAACGGTGTCCAGGCTACCCTGACTTTAGGCAAATGAGGGGCAAACGAGCTGATTTTGGACACTGTCTTGGGCTGCGCCCCTCATGGAAACCTCCAGCCAGAGGTTAAGATGATTGACTATATGGAATAAGATGAAGGCCATGTGGGAGTGTTTTGGTTTTAATTTTGGTCATTTGTGTTGCATTGGAAAAAATGACTGGGTCCACGTGAGCTTGAACTCTGGTGTGATTCCCCTTAGAGACTGGGTTTTGGAACTGAACTCAGAGAAGCATTGCCATGAATTTTGTTGGGATTTTAAGAGGCCACGCATGAAAGTCGCTCGTGGAAACTAAGACCTAGGCCCCGGGTGGATTTCCACAGAGGCCTGGGAATCTCAGCAAGGATATCACATGATTTTATTCTTAAAGAAATGGCAGCCATAGTTGAGAGTCAAAACACACATGGACCTCACATTGTAGACCTCAATGGGCCTGGCCTAATGTGACCTTTTGTCCACTCTTTGGGAAGCCGTGCCTGTGAGAGTTCTCCAGAGATTTCATTGAAATGAGCTTCCTCACCATTTAATGTTTGCTGAATGAACTGAAACCCACAGTGCCTCCAACTTCATGGTTGAAAAATGGCTAGATAAATACCATGAAATTTTTGAAATTCCTATGACCAGGTGGCACTGGAGAAACATTGGATGTCCTGTTGCTGATCATGAGTATACCAGACAGTGCCTTGATTTACTGAGTTTCATGAAAATGGTGTAGAACAGAGATGCCAGAAATTTGGAGCCTGCTGAGTAGTGGGTCTAGAGCAGTGGTGGGGAGGTGTTTGCTAAAATATCCGTGGTAGGGCCATGTGGATCTACCATTGGATTCCAAATGGCTTGTAACTGACATGGTGCAGCCAACAGACCCTTATATGTAAAGGCATCTTGTTATATGGAGAGTTTTCAGAGGAAAATTAAGAATCAGGTTGATATGGACAAGGGGGCAATGGGGCAAGGTGTGAGAGATAGGAGCCTAGTTGGTGCATTCTCTTGCAGACCCTGACCCACCACACGTGACAGAACTCCCTCCAGCACTGTGTCCCAGTTTAGCTCCTAGTATTTCGTGAAACAAATACCAAACTCACAGTGCAGCAGCAAAAACACCACAAAAAGTGGAAGAGGACCAAATGGCTTCACAGTCCACACGGGGAGACACTTAGTCCCCAGTGGCCTCAGTTTACCTACAAAGAGAGGATTCAGCACTGCTTCATCTTGTTCATTGGAAAATAAGAAACCATGTCCTCCAGGTCACATAGATGCAGACCCAGCTTTGATCGTCTCACTACAGAGGAAGCCAAATCTCCAGAAAACTACATATATTTCAAGTGTGGAAGCTCAGAGGCAGTTTCTCAAAAAGTTTTTAGGCCAGCAGAGCTCCATGTTTGTGGAGTGTTTACCCTGTCCCTTAGTTTTGGAAACTCCTCTACCACCTCCAAGGTTGTGAACTCCTGAGCATTTTCCATTCCAGATATGTATTCACTGATTTTGTAACTCTTCTCCTCTAATTGTGCCTTACTTGGGGTGAAGGTAATGTCAAGGCATTGTTCTGGATGAGAGCGGGAGGATATTTGTGCAGCATATTTTTACATACACATTGGATTCATTTTCCAAATTTCCATTCGAAGTACTGAATCCCTGACACTAACCCATACCTAGTAGACTCAGACTATTCATCCTAATATAATGGAGAAAATTAGCCCAACACATTAGAAATACAAGTACTTCAGAGGAGACATGTTGTATAGTTGGACTTGACATTTGCATTATATAAGGTAGGAGTTATAAATCTAGTCAAATTTATTTGAAATATTCTCCATGTGTTTTTAAACTTAACAAATATGTGAATTCTTATTTCCCTTTTCTGTAGCCTATTCACACATGTATATTTATATGCATATATAGAATCCTACCAGGTATCACATGTACATTTTTGTGAGGTGGCTGTCTTGGCAGATACAAATTGTGAGAAGAGTTCACTCCTCCTAAATGCTGTTGGAAATGAAAATTCAACCTATAGGAGAGCGTCCTAGTAGAACAACATTATACATTAACTCATGTTCAGTAAAATAAATATTTTTGCATTTGTGGATGATACATATTTACTGATGAATTTCGATTGGCATTTATATTGGTACTTTTTAATGTCTGTGAGTGTTGTGTGTGTGTGTGTGTATATACAGATATAGATATAGATATACTCTGCAAATTTTTCAAAATATGAAATATATGTGTCTAATATACACTCTCTAAATTCATTCATGTTCATGTATGTGGATTTATAATCCACTTTTCACAAGATTATAATCAGAAATATTCATCCACCTGAAATACATATTTGTTTCCTAGTACTGAAAACTAACTTCAGTGAATGGTGCATACAAATCCTAATTATTCTACAATAACTGACCCAGTCTAACATCAATGCAAGTAGACTCCTATGGGACATGATATGTAATTTGTCATTCATTTGTATTCGACACTGGTACATTATTGTTTCTTCAGTTTTTGCACATCACAGGATATACATTTCATCCACAAGTTCACAAATTAATAAGCATTTGTTTCAACTTTAACCACTTCTTGCTTCAGAACACATGTATTGTCAGGGTATTCTTGACTGGTCTTTTCATGAGACTTCTTTCCAAACACATTATTTTGAATTTCCATAATCATTTTGAAGCAAAACTCACACACTCTTTATGATAAACCTAAACACAAATATTTCCATTACATATATACCTGGTTGGAATGAATGATTGTATATCAATATACGATTTCCTTTAATTTTTCAGATATCAGTTCAATTCATTATTTAAAGTTCAAAAAAGTTATATTATTTATTCACAGTATGGTCTATTCATGCTTTTTCTCTATGTTCCTAGAAACAGGGTACACCTCTTTGTACCCCTGATTCTCATTTTACATCTTCAATATATTGCTCCCAGAAATGGTGAAAGAAATACTCATGTCACCTCATTATCACAGTAATATTCTGGACAAAAAATGGAAAGGTCACACTTATGATTGTACCAAAGCCTAAATGGAAAGTGAACATGGATTTCTAAAAACATCCATGTCCAGGTTGCCTAATGCTGTCAATTGTCAATCCTATTGGTGACTACATATTTGTTTTTTTCCTAATTTTTATATTCAAACTCAACCCTGTTGAAAATGTCTAATTCTATCACTCACTTTATACTTTGCCTGATTTCGTAATGTTTCTATTGATATCTGCTTTTCTACATATTTTCCCCAGTTCAACATAGTGACTGACTCTTCATATGTGCTGACATTTACATTCACTCAACAACCGAAAGTCTATTGCTAAAGAACTTTTGGTCCAAATCCTATACTCACTCTTCTTCCTAAACCTACCGACTATCTTCCTAATCCTACTGAATATCCCTTTTTGACTGGATGTTCTCTTCTAAATTCAATCATCCAATGTACAAGGTCCTATGCCATTGTATATGGAATTATCTGAGGCATCTTTGCAGAACATCATTCAAAGCTAAGTATCCCAATCAAGGGCAAAACCCTTCTGGGCTTCAAATCATACCTAGATTTCTGTTTTCCTACTTATATTTCACCTCTATATTCTTGTAAATATTGCAGGTTCCCAATACCATTATTCATCACACAGAATCACTCGTAATCCAAATCAAACCTGTTTTTAACCCCAAGTATACACTGTTCCCTCAATCATTTTACAGAAGAGCAGAGACAGAGTGGTTCTTACAATACAGGAAAGTTGGGGACCTTCAACCTGATGAGAACCTCAAATGTCCATGCACAAATGGTACCTGGAGAAGTTGTAGGCAGGTATGAAGCACCTGAGAGAGCAAAAGTCATCTTCCATGGCAAACAACCTGGTCAGGATGAAGGGATGTGTCTGAATCTGCCTCTCTCTCTTCTTATTGTACAGAAGATGGACCAAACCAGGGCTGAGTGGAGAGCTGTTCCCGGGTGCCAATGGTGATATACATTCTACCTTATGAAAGTGTCACAGGAAGTTCTGGCAACCTGCATCTTATGTTACCCTTGGAAGCAACTGTTAGGACAAAGTGGTTGCCAAGGCAGTGACCTCATTCAGTTCCAAAGAATGTGAAATACCTCATTTCCTTGGTGATGGAACTCTCTGAACTTGGTATCCAAGAAGCCAGACACCCAGAGGCAGTCCCAGTCCCAGTCAGAGTGGGCTCACTTGTTTGGATATACCAAGGACAGAGTCAGTTTTCTTGGTACCTAATGATGTGAGGATGGCCAAATGCCAGGAGAGCTCTGAAGATGGACCTTTCCTGAGAAAACAGGTAGTGGCTAACCACTTTTTCCTGACATCTTCACAGAGTGGGTCAAGGAATCAAGATCTGAGAGAAGACAGGCCATTTCGGGGGAACATAGTATGGCCCACCAGTCAGAGGACACTCCGGATAGTCACAGACGTACTTGGGGGAAGGAGGTGCCTTTGTGGGAGTGGGTGTGGGTTTGTTGTTTTGTCTCATGTTCTGAGAATAGATAGAAAAGGCGGTTTGTTTGGTTTGGAGTGGACAGTTTCTAGTAAGTCATTTGACATGGCGAGTGTTTCTCTTTCTGTGTATCCCACTGTGTCCGTTGTTGTAGACATTAGAAAAGAGAATGCATTAATGGATGTGTCCTGTCTAGTATAAATCTTCCCATAATTCATCCTGCCCAATATATGAATGGACTGCAGCTTGTCTTATCAATGTGCAACACCTGCTATCTTTCTAAGTTGTTGTTTTCTTCCTGAATTCTGGCCACTCTCCAGAATAGGCTCATGGATTTGTGTCCAAAATATGTACCACCTCCAAGCTCTGTGACATGGCCATGTACTGGATAGCTGAAGAGAATGGCGAGCATCTCAAAAAACTCAGATATCAGTGTGACCAGGAAAGTCTCAGTGCAGAAACCCTGCTTTGGGCCTTTTGCTTACTTATTGTTGTGTTGCACTGAATGTCAGGAAGGTCTTTGCCTCAGGCCACCCCTTTGTGAAGCCTGAAGAAAACAGTTTTCAAATGGAAATGAATGGGCCTCACCTGTGGCTCTTTATCAGCCTCTTGGACCTGTGTGTGGCTGTGACTTAGATTCTCAGCACCTGATGGATCTTAAGAATGATCCCATGTGAGCTTCCAAAACCAAAATGGCAAAAAATATCATTCATTGTGGTAGAGGTCTCTTGCCTTCCACTGTTAGGTTCCTGCACTCCATCAAATGACAATAGGGATTCTTTGGGTCAAATGAGTTCTTCAAAGCCCTGCAGAGGTGCTTGTGTTTTCGCATGACTCTAAATCACCTAAAGAATCGATACCTAAAATCAGTAGGCCTCAAATTGGAGAAACAAAGAAGTATTAACGGCAGGCTTATTTGTTCGCTCCTGTTTCAGAGAAACGGTGTCCAGGCTACCCTGACTTTAGGCAAATGAGGGGCAAACGAGCTGATTTTGGACACTGTCTTGGGCTGCGCCCCTCATGGAAACCTCCAGCCAGAGGTTAAGATGATTGACTATATGGAATAAGATGAAGGCCATGTGGGAGTGTTTTGGTTTTACTTTTGGTCATTTGTGTTGCATTGGAAAAAATGACTGGGTCCACGTGAGCTTGAACTCTGGTGTGACTCCCCTTAGAGACTGGGTTTTGGAACTGAACTCAGAGAAGCATTGCTATGAATTTTGTTGGGATTTTAAGAGGCCACGCATGAAAGTCGCTCTTGGAAACTGAGACCTAGGCCCCGGGTGGATTTTAACAGAGGCCTGGGAATCTCAGCAAGGATATCACATGATTTTATTCTTAAAGAAATGGCAGCCATAGTTGAGAGTCAAAACACACATGGACCTCACATTGTAGACCTCAATGGGCCTGGCCAAATGTGACCTTTTGTCCACTCTTTGGGAAGCCGTGCCTGTGAGAGTTCTCCAGAGATTTCATTGAAATGAGCTTCCTCACCATTTAATGTTTGCTGAATGAACTGAAACCCACAGTGCCTCCAACTTCATGGTTGAAAAATGGCTAGATAAATACCATGAAATTTTTGAAATTCCTATGACCAGGTGGCACTGGAGAAACATTGGATGTCCTGTTTCTGATCATGAGTATACCAGACAGTGCCTTGATTTACTGAGTTTCATGAAAATGGTGTAGAACAGAGATGCCAGAAATTTGGAGCCTGCTGAGTAGTGGGTCTAGAGCAGTGGTGGGGAGGTGTTTGATAAAACATCCGTGGTAGGGCCATGTGGATCTACCATTGAATTCCAAATGGCTTGTAACTGACATGGTGCAGCCAACAGACCCTTATATGTAAAGGCATCTTGTTATATGGAGAGTTTTCAGAGGAAAATTAAGAATCAGGTTGATATGGACAAGGGGGCAATGGGGCAAGGTGTGAGAGATAGGAACCTAGTTGGTGCATTCTCTTGCAGACCCTGACGCACCACACGTGACAGAACTCCCTCCAGCACTGTGTCCCAGTTTAGCTCCTAGTATTTCGTGAAACAAATACCAAACTCACAGTGCAGCAGCAAAAACACCACAAAAAGTGGAAGAGGACCAAATGGCTTCACAGTCCACACGGGGAGACACTTAGTCCCCAGTGGCCTCAGTTTACCTACAAAGAGAGGATTCAGCACTGCTTCATCTTGTTCATTGGAAAATAAGAAACCATGTCCTCCAGGTCACATAGATGCAGACCCAGCTTTGATGGTCTCACTACAGAGGAAGCCAAATCTCCAGAAAACTACATATATTTCAAGTGTGGAAGCTCAGAGGCAGTTTCTCAAAAAGTTTTTAGGCCAGCAGAGCTCCATGTTTGTGGAGTGTTTACCCTGTCCCTTAGTTTTGGAAACTCCTCTACCACCTCCAAGGTTGTGAACTCCTGAGCATTTTCCATTCCAGATATGTATTCACTGATTTTGTAACTCTTCTCCTCTAATTGTGTCTTACTTGGGGTGAAGGTAATGTCAAGGCATTGTTCTGGATGAGAGCGGGAGGATATTTGTGCAGCATATTTTTACATACACATTGGATTCATTTTCCAAATTTCCATTCGAAGTACTGAATCCCTGACACTAACCCATACCTAGTAGACTCAGACTATTCATCCTAATATAATGGAGAAAATTAGCCCAACACAGTAGAAATACAAGTACTTCAGAGGAGACATGTTGTATAGTTGGACTTGACATTTGCATTATATAGGGTAGGAGTTATAAATCTAGTCAAATTTATTTGAAATATTCTCCATGTGTTTTTAAGCTTAACAAATATGTGAATTCTTATTTCCCTTTTCTGTAGCCTATTCACAAATGTATATTTATATGCATATATAGAATCCTACCAGGTATCACACGTACATTTTTGTGAGGTGGCTGTCTTGGCAGATACAAATTGTGAGAAGAGTTCACTCCTCCTAAAGGCTGTTGGAAATGAAAATTCAACCTATAGGAGAGCGTCCTAGTAGAACAACATTATACATTAACTCATGTTCAGTAAAATAAATATTTTTGCATTTGTGGATGATACATATTTACTGATGAATTTCGATTGGCATTTATATTGGTACTTTTTAATGTCTGTGAGTGTTGTGTGTGTGTGTGTGTATATACAGATATAGATATAGATATACTCTGCAAATTTTTCAAAATATGAAATATATGTGTCTAATATACACTCTCTAAATTCATTCATGTTCATGTATGTGGATTTATAATCCACTTTTCACAAGATTATAATCAGAAATATTCATCTACCTGAAATACATATTTGTTTCCTAGTACTGAAAACTAACTTCAGTGAATGGTGCATACAAATCCTAATTATTCTACAGTAACTGACCCAGTCCAACATCAATGCAAGTAGACTCCTATGGGACATGATATGTAATTTGTCATTCATTTGTATTCGACACTGGTACATTATTGTTTCTTCAGTTTTTGCACATCACAGGATATACATTTCATCCACAAGTTCACAAATTAATAAGCATTTGTTTCAACTTTAACCACTTCTTGCTTCAGAACACATGTATTGTCAGGGTTTCTTGACTGGTCTTTTCATGAGACTTCTTTCCAAACATATTATTTTGAATTTCCATAATCATTTTGAAGCAAAACTCACACACTCTTCATGATAAAACAAAACACAAATATTTCCATTACATATATACCTGGTTGGAATGAATGATTGTATATCAATATAAGATTTCCTTTAATTTGTCAGATATCAGTTCAATTCATTATTTAAAGTTCAAAAAAGTTATATTATTTATTCACAGTATGGTCTATTCATGCTTTTTCTCTATGTTCCTAGAAACAGGGTACACCTCTTTGTACCCCCGATTCTCATTTTACATCTTCAATATATTGCTCCCAGAAATGGTGAAAGAAATACTCATGTCACCTCATTATCACAGTAATATTCTGGACAAAAAATGGAAAGGTCACACTTATGATTGTACCAAAGCCTAAATGGAAAGTGAACATGGATTTCTAAAAACATCCATGTCCAGGTTGCCTAATGCTGTCAATTGTCAATCCTATTGGTGACTACATATTTGTTTTTTTCCTAATTTATATATTCAAACTCAACCCTGTTGAAAATGTCTAATTCTATCACTCACTTTATACTTTGCCTGATTTCGTAATGTTTCTATTGATATCTGCTTTTCTACATATTTTCCCCAGTTCAACATAGTGACTGACTCTTCATATGTGCTGACATTTACATTCACTCAACAACCGAAAGTCTATTGCTAAAGAACTTTTGGTCCAAATCCTATACTCACTCTTCTTCCTAAACCTACCGACTATCTTCCTAATCCTACTGAATATCCCTTTTTGACTGGATGTTCTCTTCTAAATTCAATCATCCAATGTACAAGGTCCTATGCCATTGTATATGGAATTATCTGAGGCATCTTTGCAGAACATCATTCAAAGCTAAGTATCCCAATCAAGGGCAAAACCCTTCTGGGCTTCAAATCATACCTAGATTTCTGTTTTCCTACTTATATTTCACCTCTATATTCTTGTAAATATTGCAGGTTCCCAATACCATTATTCATCACACAGAATCACTCGTAATCCAAATCAAACCTGTTTTTAACCCCAAGTATACACTGTTCCCTCAATCATTTTACAGAAGAGCAGAGACAGAGTGGTTCTTACAATACAGGAATGTTGGGGACCTTCAACCTGATGAGAACCTCAAATGTCCATGCACAAATGGTACCTGGAGAAGTTGTAGGCAGGTATGAAGCACCTGAGAGAGCAAAAGTCATCTTCCATGGCAAACAACCTGGTCAGGATGAAGGGATGTGTCTGAATCTGCCTCTCTCTCTTCTTATTGTACAGAAGATGGACCAAACCAGGGCTGAGTGGAGAGCTGTTCCCGGGTGCCAATGGTGATATACATTCTACCTTATGAAAGTGTCACAGGAAGTTCTGGCAACCTGCATCTTATGTTACCCTTGGAAGCAACTGTTAGGACAAAGTGGTTGCCAAGGCAGTGACCTCATTCAGTTCCAAAGAATGTGAAATACTTCATTTCCTTGGTGATGGAACTCTCTGAACTTGGTATCCAAGAAGCCAGACACCCAGAGGCAGTCCCAGTCCCAGTCCCAGTGGGCTCACTTGTTTGGATTTACCAAGGACAGAGTCAGTTTTCTTGGTACCTAATGATGTGAGGATGGCCAAATGCCAGGAGAGCTCTGAAGATGGACCTTTCCTGAGAAAACAGGTAGTGGCTAACCACTTTTTCCTGACATCTTCACAGAGTGGGTCAAGGAATCAAGATCTGAGAGAAGACAGGCCATTTCGGGGGAACATAGTATGGCCCACCAGTCAGAGGACACTCCGGATAGTCACAGACATACTTGGGGGAAGGAGGTGCCTTTGTGGGAGTGGGTGTGGGTTTGTTGTTTTGTCTCATGTTCTGAAAATAGATAGAAAAGGCGGTTTGTTTGGTTTGGAGTGGACAGTTTCTAGTAAGTCATTTGACATGGCGAGTGTTTCTCTTTCTGTGTATCCCACTGTGTCCGTTGTTGTAGACATTAGAAAAGAGAATGCATTAATGGATGTGTCCTGTCTAGTATAAATCTTCCCATAATTCATCCTGCCCAATATATGAATGGACTGCAGCTTGTCTTATCAATGTGCAACACCTGCTATCTTTCTAAGTTGTTGTTTTCTTCCTGAATTCTGGCCACTCTCCAGAATAGGCTCATGGATTTGTGTCCAAAATATGTACCACCTCCAAGCTCTGTGACATGGCCATGTACTGGATAGCTGAAGAGAATGGCGAGCATCTCAAAAAACTCAGATATCAGTGTGACCAGGAAAGTCTCAGTGCAGAAACCCTGCTTTGGGCCCTTTGCTTACTTATTGTTGTGTTGCACTGAATGTCAGGAAGGTCTTTGCCTCAGGCCACCCCTTTGTGAAGCCTGAAGAAAACAGTTTTCAAATGGAAATGAATGGGCCTCACCTGTGGCTCTTTATCAGCCTCTTGGACCTGTGTGTGGCTGTGACTTAGATTCTCAGCACCTGATGGATCTTAAGAATGATCCCACGTGAGCTTCCAAAACCAAAATGGCAAAAAATATCATTCATTGTGGATGAAGTCTCTTGCCTTCCTCTGTTAGGTTCCTGCACTCCATCAAATGACAATAGGGATTCTTTGGGTCAAATGAGTTCTTCAAAGCCCTGCAGAGGTGCTTGTGTTTTCGCATGACTCTAAATCACCTAAAGAATCAATACCTAAAATCAGTAGGCCTCAAATTGGAGAAACAAAGAAGTATTAACGGCAGGCTTATTTGTTCGCTCCTGTTTCAGAGAAACGGTGTCCAGGCTACCCTGACTTTAGGCAAATGAGGGGCAAACGAGCTGATTTTGGACACTGTCTTGGGCTGCGCCCCTCATGGAAACCTCCAGCCAGAGGTTAAGATGATTGACTATATGGAATAAGATGAAGGCCATGTGGGAGTGTTTTGGTTTTAATTTTGGTCATTTGTGTTGCATTGGAAAAAATGACTGGGTCCACGTGAGCTTGAACTCTGGTGTGATTCCCCCTAGAGACTTGGTTTTGGAACTGAACTCAGAGAAGCATTGCCATGAATTTTGTTGGGATTTTAAGAGGCCACGCATGAAAGTCGCTCTTGGAAACTGAGACCTAGGCCCCGGGTGGATTTCCACAGAGGCCTGGGAATCTCAGCAAGGATATCACATGATTTTATTCTTAAAGAAATGGCAGCCATAGTTGAGAGTCAAAACACACATGGACCTCACATTGTAGACCTCAATGGGCCTGGCCTAATGTGACCTTTTGTCCACTCTTTGGGAAGCCGTGCCTGTGAGAGTTCTCCAGAGATTTCATTGAAATGAGCTTCCTCACCATTTAATGTTTGCTGAATGAACTGAAACCCACAGTGCCTCCAACTTCATGGTTGAAAAATGGCTAGATAAATACCATGAAATTTTTGAAATTCCTATGACCAGGTGGCACTGGAGAAACATTGGATGTCCTGTTGCTGATCATGAGTATACCAGACAGTGCCTTGATTTACTGAGTTTCATGAAAATGGTGTAGAACAGAGATGCCAGAAATTTGGAGCCTGCTGAGTAGTGGGTCTAGAGCAGTGGTGGGGAGGTGTTTGCTAAAACATCCGTGGTAGGGCCATGTGGATCTACCATTGGATTCCAAATGGCTTGTAACTGACATGGTGCAGCCAACAGACCCTTATATGTAAAGGCATCTTGTTATATGGAGAGTTTTCAGAGGAAAATTAAGAATCATGTTGATATGGACAAGGGGGCAATGGGGCAAGGTGTGAGAGATAGGAGCCTAGTTGGTGCATTCTCTTGCAGAAACTGACCCACCACACGTGACAGAACTCCCTCCAGCACTGTGTCCCAGTTTAGCTCCTAGTATTTCGTGAAACAAATACCAAACTCACAGTGCAGCAGCAAAAACACCACAAAAAGTGGAAGAGGACCAAATGGCTTCACAGTCCACACGGGGAGACACGTAGTCCCCAGTGGCCTCAGTTTAACTACAAAGAGAGGATTCAGCACTGCTTCATCTTGTTCATTGGAAAATAAGAAACCATGTCCTCCAGGTCACATAGATGCAGACCCAGCTTTGATGGTCTCACTACAGAGGAAGCCAAATCTCCAGAAAACTACATATATTTCAAGTGTGGAAGCTCAGAGGCAGTTTCTCAAAAAGTTTTTAGGCCAGCAGAGCTCCATGTTTGTGGAGTGTTTACCCTGTCCCTTAGTTTTGGAAACTCCTCTACCACCTCCAAGGTTGTGAACTCCTGAGCATTTTCCATTCCAGATATGTATTCACTGATTTTGTAACTCTTCCCCTCTAATTGTGTCTTACTTGGGGTGAAGGTAATGTCAAGGCATTGTTCTGGATGAGAGCGGGAGGATATTTGTGCAGCATATATTTACATACACATTGGATTCATTTTCCAATTTTCCAGTCGAAATACTGAATCCCTGACACTAACCCATACCTAGTAGACTCAGACTATTCATCCTAATATAATGGAGAAAATTAACCCAACACAGTAGAAATACAAGTACTTCAGAGGAGACATGTTGTATAGTTGGACTTGACATTTGCATTATATAAGGTAGGAGTTATAAATCTAGTCAAATTTATTTGAAATATTCTCCATGTGTTTTAAACTTAACAAATATGTGAATTCTTGTTTCCTTTTTCTGTAGTCTATTCACACATGTATATTTATATGCATATATAGAATCCTACCAGGTATCACACGTACATTTTTGTGAGGTGGCTGTCTTGGCAGATACAAATTGTGAGAAGAGTTCACTCCTCCTAAATGCTGTTGGAAATGAAAATTCAACTTATAGGAGAGCGTCCTAGTAGAACAACATTATACATTAACTCATGTTCAGTAAAATAAATATTTTTGCATTTGTGGATGATACATATTTACTGATGAATTTCGATTGGCATTTATATTGGTAATTTTTAATGTCTGTGATTTGTGTGTGTGTGGTGTGTGTGTGTGTGTGTGTGTGTGTATAGGTATAGATATAGATATAGATACACTCTCCAAATTTTTCAAAATATGAAATATATGTGTCTAATATACACTCTCTAAATTCATTCATGTTCATGTATGTGGATTTATTATCCACTTTTCACAAGATTATAATCAGAAATATTCATCCACCTGAAATACATATTTGTTTCCTAGTACTGAAAACTAACTTCAGTGAATGGTGCATACAAATCCTAATTATTCTACAGTAACTGACCCAGTCTAACATCAATGCAAGTAGACTCCTATGGGACATGATATGTAATTTGTCATTCATTTGTATTCGACACTGGTACATTATTGTTTCTTCAGTTTTTGCACATCACAGGATATACATTTCATCCACAAGTTCACAAATTAATATGCATTTGTTTCAACTTTAACCACTTCTTGCTTCAGAACACATGTATTGTCAGGGTTTCTTGACTGGTCTTTTCATGAGACTTCTTTCCAAACACATTATTTTGAATTTCCATAATCATTTTGAAGCAAAACTCACACACTCTTCATGATAAACCAAAACACAAATATTTCCATTACATATATACCTGGTTGGAATGAATGATTGTATATCAATATAAGATTTCCTTTAATTTGTCAGATATCAGTTCAATTCATTATTTAAAGTTCAAAAAAGTTATATTATTTATTCACAGTATGGTCTATTCATGCTTTTTCTCTATGTTCCTAGAAACAGGGTACACCTCTTTGTACCCCCGATTCTCATTTTACATCTTCAATATATTGCTCCCAGAAATGGTGAAAGAAATACTCATGTCACCTCATTATCACAGTTATATTCTGGACAAAAAATGGAAAGGTCACACTTATGATTGTACCAAAGCCTAAATGGAAAGTGAACATGGATTTCTAAAAACATCCATGTCCAGGTTGCCTAATGCTGTCAATTGTCAATCCTATTGGTGACTACATATTTGTTTTTTTCCTAATTTATATATTCAAACTCAACCCTGTTGAAAATGTCTAATTCTATCACTCACTTTATACTTTGCCTGATTTCGTAATGTTTCTATTGATATCTGCTTTTCTACATATTTTCCCCAGTTCAACATAGTGACTGACTCTTCATATGTGCTGGCATTTACATTCACTCAACAACCGAAAGTCTATTGCTAAAGAACTTTTGGTCCAAATCCTATACTCACTCTTCTTCCTAAACCTACCGACTATCTTCCTAATCCTACTGAATATCCCTTTTTGACTGGATGTTCTCTTCTAAATTCAATCATCCAATGTACAAGGTCCTATGCCATTGTATATGGAATTATCTGAGGCATCTTTGCAGAACATCATTCAAAGCTAAGTATCCCAATCAACGGCAAAACCCTTCTGGGCTTCAAATCATACCTAGATTTCTGTTTTCCTACTTATATTTCACCTCTATATTCTTGTAAATATTGCAGGTTCCCAATACCATTATTCATCACACAGAATCACTCGTAATCCAAATCAAACCTGTTTTTAACCCCAAGTATACACTGTTCCCTCAATCATTTTACAGAAGAGCAGAGACAGAGTGGTTCTTACAATACAGGAAAGTTGGGGACCTTCCACCTGATGAGAACCTCAAATGTCCATGCACAAATGGTACCTGGAGAAGTTGTAGGCAGGTATGAAGCACCTGAGAGAGCAAAAGTCATCTTCCATGGCAAACAACCTGGTCAGGATGAAGGGATGTGTCTGAATCTGCCTCTCTCTCTTCTTATTGTACAGAAGATGGACCAAACCAGGGCTGAGTGGAGAGCTGTTCCCGGGTGCCAATGGTGATATACATTCTACCTTATGAAAGTGTCACAGGAAGTTCTGGCAACCTGCATCTTATGTTACCCTTGGAAGCAACTGTTAGGACAAAGTGGTTGCCAAGGCAGTGACCTCATTCAGTTCCAAAGAATGTGAAATACTTCATTTCCTTGGTGATGGAACTCTCTGAACTTGGTATCCAAGAAGCCAGACACCCAGAGGCAGTCCCAGTCCCAGTCCCAGTGGGCTCACTTGTTTGGATTTACCAAGGACAGAGTCAGTTTTCTTGGTACCTAATGATGTGAGGATGGCCAAATGCCAGGAGAGCTCTGAAGATGGACCTTTCCTGAGAAAACAGGTAGTGGCTAACCACATTTTCCTGACATCTTCACAGAGTGGGTCAAGGAATCAAGATCTGAGAGAAGACAGGCCATTTCGGGGGAACATAGTATGGCCCACCAGTCAGAGGACACTCCGGATAGTCACAGACATACTTGGGGGAAGGAGGTGCCTTTGTGGGAGTGGGTGCGGGTTTGTTGTTTTGTCTCATGTTCTGAGAATAGATAGAAAAGGCGGTTTGTTTGGTTTGGAGTGGACAGTTTCTAGTAAGTCATTTGACATGGCGAGTGTTTCTCTTTCTGTGTATCCCACTGTGTCCGTTGTTGTAGACATTAGAAAAGAGAATGCATTAATGGATGTGTCCTGTCTAGTATAAATCTTCCCATAATTCATCCTGCCCAATATATGAATGGACTGCAGCTTGTCTTATCAATGTGCAACACCTGCTATCTTTCTAAGTTGTTGTTTTCTTCCTGAATTCTGGCCACTCTCCAGAATAGGCTCATGGATTTGTGTCCAAAATATGTACCACCTCCAAGCTCTGTGACATGGCCATGTACTGGATAGCTGAAGAGAATGGCGAGCATCTCAAAAAACTCAGATATCAGTGTGACCAGGAAAGTCTCAGTGCAGAAACCCTGCTTTGGGCCCTTTGCTTACTTATTGTTGTGTTGCACTGAATGTCAGGAAGGTCTTTGCCTCAGGCCACCCCTTTGTGAAGCCTGAAGAAAACAGTTTTCAAATGGAAATGAATGGGCCTCACCTGTGGCTCTTTATCAGCCTCTTGGACCTGTGTGTGGCTGTGACTTAGATTCTCAGCACCTGATGGATCTTAAGAATGATCCCACGTGAGCTTCCAAAACCAAAATGGCAAAAAATATCATTCATTGTGGATGAAGTCTCTTGCCTTCCTCTGTTAGGTTCCTGCACTCCATCAAATGACAATAGGGATTCTTTGGGTCAAATGAGTTCTTCAAAGCCCTGCAGAGGTGCTTGTGTTTTCGCATGACTCTAAATCACCTAAAGAATCGATACCTAAAATCAGTAGGCCTCAAATTGGAGAAACAAAGAAGTATTAACGGCAGGCTTATTTGTTCGCTCCTGTTTCAGAGAAACGGTGTCCAGGCTACCCTGACTTTAAGCAAATGAGGGGCAAACGAGCTGATTTTGGACACTGTCTTGGGCTGCGCCCCTCATGGAAACCTCCAGCCAGAGGTTAAGATGATTGACTATATGGAATAAGATGAAGGCCATGTGGGAGTGTTTTGGTTTTAATTTTGGTCATTTGTGTTGCATTGGAAAAAATGACTGGGTCCACGTGAGCTTGAACTCTGGTGTGATTCCCCCTAGAGACTGGGTTTTGGAACTGAACTCAGAGAAGCATTGCCATGAATTTTGTTGGGATTTTAAGAGGCCACGCATGAAAGTCGCCCTTGGAAACTGAGACCTAGGCCCCGGGTGGATTTCCACAGAGGCCTGGGAATCTCAGCAAGGATATCACATGATTTTATTCTTAAAGAAATGGCAGCCATAGTTGAGAGTCAAAACACACATGGACCTCACATTGTAGACCTCAATGGGCCTGGCCTAATGTGACCTTTTGTCCACTCTTTGGGAAGCCGTGCCTGTGAGAGTTCTCCAGAGATTTCATTGAAATGAGCTTCCTCACCATTTAATGTTTGCTGAATGAACTGAAACCCACAGTGCCTCCAACTTCATGGTTGAAAAATGGCTAGATAAATACCATGAAATTTTTGAAATTCCTATGACCAGGTGGCACTGGAGAAAAATTGGATGTCCTGTTGCTGATCATGAGTATACCAGACAGTGCCTTGATTTACTGAGTTTCATGAAAATGGTGTAGAACAGAGATGCCAGAAATTTGGAGCCTGCTGAGTAGTGGGTCTAGAGCAGTGGTGGGGAGGTGTTTGCTAAAACATCCGTGGTAGGGCCATGTGGATCTACCATTGGATTCCAAATGGCTTGTAACTGACATGGTGCAGCCAACAGACCCTTATATGTAAAGGCATCTTGTTATATGGAGAGTTTTCAGAGGAAAATTAAGAATCATGTTGATATGGACAAGGGGGCAATGGGGCAAGGTGTGAGAGATAGGAGCCTAGTTGGTGCATTCTCTTGCAGACCCTGACCCACCACACGTGACAGAACTCCCTCCAGCACTGTGTCCCAGTTTAGCTCCTAGTATTTCGTGAAACAAATACCAAACTCACAGTGCAGCAGCAAAAACACCACAAAAAGTGGAAGAGGACCAAATGGCTTCACAGTCCACACGGGGAGACACTTAGTCCCCAGTGGCCTCAGTTTACCTACAAAGAGAGGATTCAGCACTGCTTCATCTTGTTCATTGGAAAATAAGAAACCATGTCCTCCAGGTCACATAGATGCAGACCCAGCTTTGATGGTCTCACTACAGAGGAAGCCAAATCTCCAGAAAACTACATATATTTCAAGTGTGGAAGCTCAGAGGCAGTTTCTCAAAAAGTTTTTAGGCCAGCAGAGCTCCATGTTTGTGGAGTGTTTACCCTGTCCCTTAGTTTTGGAAACTCCTCTACCACCTCCAAGGTTGTGAACTCCTGAGCATTTTCCATTCCAGATATGTATTCACTGATTTTGTAACTCTTCTCCTCTAATTGTGTCTTACTTGGGGTGAAGGTAATGTCAAGGCATTGTTCTGGATGAGAGCGGGAGGATATTTGTGCAGCATATATTTACATACACATTGGATTCATTTTCCAATTTTCCATTCGAAATACTGAATCCCTGACACTAACCCATACCTAGTAGACTCAGACTATTCATCCTAATATAATGGAGAAAATTAACCCAACACAGTAGAAATACAAGTACTTCAGAGGAGACATGTTGTATAGTTGGACTTGACATTTGCATTATATAAGGTAGGAGTTATAAATCTAGTCAAATTTATTTGAAATATTCTCCATGTGTTTTAAACTTAACAAATATGTGAATTCTTGTTTCCTTTTTCTGTAGTCTATTCACACATGTATATTTATATGCATATATAGAATCCTACCAGGTATCACACGTACATTTTTGTGAGGTGGCTGTCTTGGCAGATACAAATTGTGAGAAGAGTTCACTCCTCCTAAATGCTGTTGGAAATGAAAATTCAACTTATAGGAGAGCGTCCTAGTAGAACAACATTATACATTAACTCATGTTCAGTAAAATAAATATTTTTGCATTTGTGGATGATACATATTTACTGATGAATTTCGATTGGCATTTATATTGGTAATTTTTAATGTCTGTGAGTTGTGTGTGTGTGTGTGTGTGTGTGTGTGTGTGTGTATAGGTATAGATATAGATATAGATACACTCTCCAAATTTTTCAAAATATGAAATATATGTGTCTAATATACACTCTCTAAATTCATTCATGTTCATGTATGTGGATTTATTATCCACTTTTCACAAGATTATAATCAGAAATATTCTTCCACCTGAAATACAAATTTGTTTCCTAGTACTGAAAACTAACTTCAGTGAATGGTGCATACAAATCCTAATTATTCTACAGTAACTGACCCAGTCTAACATCAATGCAAGTAGACTCCTATGGGACATGATATGTAATTTGTCATTCATTTGTATTCGACACTGGTACATTATTGTTTCTTCAGTTTTTGCACATCACAGGATATACATTTCATCCACAAGTTCACAAATTAATATGCATTTGTTTCAACTTTCACCACTTCTTGCTTCAGAACACATGTATTGTCAGGGTTTCTTGACTGGTCTTTTCATGAGACTTCTTTCCAAACACATTATTTTGAATTTCCATAATCATTTTGAAGCAAAACTCACACACTCTTCATGATAAACCAAAACACAAATATTTCCATTACATATATACCTGGTTGGAATGAATGATTGTATATCAATATAAGATTTTCTTTAATTTTTCAGATATCAGTACAATTCATTATTTAAAGTTCAAAAAAGTTATATTATTTATTCACAGTATGGTCTATTCATTCTTTTTCTCTATGTTCCTAGAAACAGGGTACACCTCTTTGTACCCCCGATTCTCATTTTACATCTTCAATATATTGCTCCCAGAAATGGTGAAAGAAATACTCATGTCACCTCATTATCACAGTAATATTCTGGACAAAAAATGGAAAGGTCACACTTATGATTGTACCAAAGCCTAAATGGAAAGTGAACATGGATTTCTAAAAACATCCATGTCCAGGTTGCCTAATGCTGTCAATTGTCAATCCTATTGGTGACTACATATTTGTTTTTTTCCTAATTTATATATTCAAACTCAACCCTGTTGAAAATGTCTAATTCTATCACTCACTTTATACTTTGCCTGATTTCGTAATGTTTCTATTGATATCTGCTTTTCTACATATTTTCCCCAGTTCAACATAGTGACTGACTCTTCATATGTGCTGACATTTACATTCACTCAACAACCGAAAGTCTATTGCTAAAGAACTTTTGGTCCAAATCCTATACTCACTCTTCTTCCTAAACCTACCGACTATCTTCCTAATCCTACTGAATATCCCTTTTTGACTGGATGTTCTCTTCTAAATTCAATCATCCAATGTACAAGGTCCTATGCCATTGTATATCGAATTATCTGAGGCATCTTTGCAGAACATCATTCAAAGCTAAGTATCCCAATCAAGGGCAAAACCCTTCTGGGCTTCAAATCATACCTAGATTTCTGTTTTCCTACTTATATTTCACCTCTATATTCTTGTAAATATTGCAGGTTCCCAATACCATTATTCATCACACAGAATCACTCGTAATCCAAATCAAACCTGTTTTTAACCCCAAGTATACACTGTTCCCTCAATCATTTTACAGAAGAGCAGAGACAGAGTGGTTCTTACAATACAGGAAAGTTGGGGACCTTCAACCTGATGAGAACCTCAAATGTCCATGCACAAATGGTACCTGGAGAAGTTGTAGGCAGGTATGAAGCACCTGAGAGAGCAAAAGTCATCTTCCATGGCAAACAACCTGGTCAGGATGAAGGGATGTGTCTGAATCTGCCTCTCTCTCTTCTTATTGTACAGAAGATGGACCAAACCAGGGCTGAGTGGAGAGCTGTTCCCGGGTGCCAATGGTGATATACATTCTACCTTATGAAAGTGTCACAGGAAGTTCTGGCAACCTCCATCTTATGTTACCCTTGGAAGCAACTGTTAGGACAAAGTGGTTGCCAAGGCAGTGACCTCATTCAGTTCCAAAGAATGTGAAATACCTCATTTCCTTGGTGATGGAACTCTCTGACCTTGGTATCCAAGAAGCCAGACACCCAGAGGCAGTCCCAGTCCCAGTCCCAGTGGGCTCACTTGTTTGGATTTACCAAGGACAGAGTCAGTTTTCTTGGAACCTAATGATGTGAGGATGGCCAAATGCCAGGAGAGCTCTGAAGATGGACCTTTCCTGAGAAAACAGGTAGTGGCTAACCACTTTTTCCTGACATCTTCACAGAGTTGGTCAAGGAATCAAGATCTGAGAGAAGACAGGCCATTTCGGGGGAACATAGTATGGCCCACCAGTCAGAGGACACTCCGGATAGTCACAGACGTACTTGGGGGAAGGAGGTGCCTTTGTGGGAGTGGGTGTGGGTTTGTTGTTTTGTCTCATGTTCTGAGAATAGATAGAAAAGGCGGTTTGTTTGGTTTGGAGTGGACAGTTTCTAGTAAGTCATTTGACATGGCGAGTGTTTCTCTTTCTGTGTATCCCACTGTTTCCGTTATTGTAGACATTAGAAAAGAGAATGCATTAATGGATGTGTCCTGTCTAGTATAAATCTTCCCATAATTCCTCCTGCCCAATATATGAATGGACTGCAGCTTGTCTTATCAATGTGCAACACCTGCTATCTTTCTAAGTTGTTGTTTTCTTCCTGAATTCTGGCCACTCTCCAGAATAGGCTCATGGATTTGTGTACAAAATATGTACCACCTCCCAGCTCTGTGACATGGCCATGTACCGGATAGCTGAAGAGAATGGCGAGCATCTCAAAAAACTCAGATATCAGTGTGACCAGGAAAGTCTCAGTGCAGAAACCCTGCTTTGGGCCTTTTGCTTACTTATTGTTGTGTTGCACTGAATGTCAGGAAGGTCTTTGCCTCAGGCCACCCCTTTGTGAAGCCTGAAGAAAACAGTTTTCAAATGGAAATGAATGGGCCTCACCTGTGGCTCTTTATCAGCCTCTTGGACCTGTGTGTGGCTGTGACTTAGATTCTCAGCACCTGATGGATCTTAAGAATGATCCCATGTGAGCTTCCAAAACCAAAATGGTAAAAAATATCATTCATTGTGGATGAAGTCTCTTGCCTTCCTCTGTTAGGTTCCTGCACTCCATCAAATGACAATAGGGATTCTTTGGGTCAAATGAGTTCTTCAAAGCCCTGCAGAGGTGCTTGTGTTTTCGCATGACTCTAAATCACCTAAAGAATCGATACCTAAAATCAGTAGGCCTCAAATTGGAGAAACAAAGAAGTATTAACGGCAGGCTTATTTGTTCGCTCCTGTTTCAGAGAAACGGTGTCCAGGCTACCCTGACTTTAGGCAAATGAGGGGCAAACGAGCTGATTTTGGACACTGTCTTGGGCTGCGCCCCTCATGGAAACCTCCAGCCAGAGGTTAAGATGATTGACTATATGGAATAAGATGAAGGCCATGTGGGAGTGTTTTGGTTTTAATTTTGGTCATTTGTGTTGCATTGGAAAAAATGACTGGGTCCACGTGAGCTTGAACTCTGGTGTGATTCCCCTTAGAGACTGGGTTTTGGAACTGAACTCAGAGAAGCATTGCCATGAATTTTGTTGGGATTTTAAGAGGCCACGCATGAAAGTCGCTCTTGGAAACTGAGACCTAGGCCCCGGGTGGATTTCCACAGAGGCCTGGGAATCTCAGCAAGGATATCACATGATTTTATTCTTAAAGAAATGGCAGCCATAGTTGAGAGTCAAAACACACATGGACCTCACATTGTAGACCTCAATGGGCCTGGCCTAATGTGACCTTTTGTTCCACTCTTTGGGAAGCCGTGCCTGTGAGAGTTCTCCAGAGATTTCATTGAAATGAGCTTCCTCACCATTTAATGTTTGCTGAATGAACTGAAACCCACAGTGCCTCCAACTTCATGGTTGAAAAATGGCTAGATAAATACCATGAAATTTTTGAAATTCCTATGACCAGGTGGCACTGGAGAAACATTGGATGTCCTGTTGCTGATCATGAGTATACCAGACAGTGCCTTGATTTACTGAGTTTCATGAAAATGGTGTAGAACAGAGATGCCAGAAATTTGGAGCCTGCTGAGTAGTGGGTCTAGAGAAGTGGTGGGGAGGTGTTTGCTAAAACATCCGTGGTAGGGCCATGTGGATCTACCATTGGATTCCAAATGGCTTGTAACTGACATGGTGCAGCCAACAGACCCTTATATGTAAAGGCATCTTGTTATATGGAGAGTTTTCAGAGGAAAATTAAGAATCAGGTTGATATGGACAAGGGGGCAATGGGGCAAGGTGTGAGAGATAGGAGCCTAGTTGGTGCATTCTCTTGCAGACCCTGACCCACCACACATGACAGAACTCCCTCCAGCACTGTGTCCCAGTTTAGCTCCTAGTATTTCGTGAAACAAATACCAAACTCACAGTGCAGCAGCAAAAACACCACAAAAAGTGGAAGAGGACCAAATGGCTTCACAGTCCACACGGGGAGACACTTAGTCCCCAGTGGCCTCAGTTTACCTACAAAGAGAGGATTCAGCACTGCTTCATCTTGTTCATTGGAAAATAAGAAACCATGTCCTCCAGGTCACATAGATGCAGACCCAGCTTTGATGGTCTCACTACAGAGGAAGCCAAATCTCCAGAAAACTACATATATTTCAAGTGTGGAAGCTCAGAGGCAGTTTCTCAAAAAGTTTTTAGGCCAGCAGAGCTCCATGTTTGTGGAGTGTTTACCCTGTCCCTTAGTTTTGGAAACTCCTCTACCACCTCCAAGGTTGTGAACTCCTGAGCATTTTCCATTCCAGATATGTATTCACTGATTTTGTAACTCTTCTCCTCTAATTGTGTCTTACTTGGGGTGAAGGTAATGTCAAGGCATTGTTCTGGATGAGAGCGGGAGGATATTTGTGCAGCATATTTTTACATACACATTGGATTCATTTTCCAAATTTCCATTCGAAGTACTGAATCCCTGACACTAACCCATACCTAGTAGACTCAGACTATTCATCCTAATATAATGGAGAAAATTAGCCCAACACATTAGAAATACAAGTACTTCAGAGGAGACATGTTGTATAGTTGGACTTGACATTTGCATTATATAAGGTAGGAGTTATAAATCTAGTCAAATTTATTTGAAATATTCTCCATGTGTTTTTAAACTTAACAAATATGTGAATTCTTATTTCCCTTTTCTGTAGCCTATTCACACATGTATATTTATATGCATATATAGAATCCTACCAGGTATCACATGTACATTTTTGTGAGGTGGCTGTCTTGGCAGATACAAATTGTGAGAAGAGTTCACTCCTCCTAAATGCTGTTGGAAATGAAAATTCAACATATAGGAGAGCGTCCTAGTAGAACAACATTATACATTAACTCATGTTCAGTAAAATAAATATTTTTGCATTTGTGGATGATACATATTTACTGATGAATTTCGATTGGCATTTATATTGGTACTTTTTAATGTCTGTGAATGTTGTGTGTGTGTGTGTGTATATACAGATATAGATATAGATATACTCTGCAAATTTTTCAAAATATGAAATATATGTGTCTAATATACACTCTCTAAATTCATTCATGTTCATGTATGTGGATTTATAATCCACTTTTCACAAGATTATAATCAGAAATATTCATCCACCTGAAATACATATTTGTTTCCTAGTACTGAAAACTAACTTCAGTGAATGGTGCATACAAATCCTAATTATTCTACAGTAACTGACCCAGTCTAACATCAATGCAAGTAGACTCCTATGGGACATGATATGTAATTTGTCATTCATTTGTATTCGACACTGGTACATTATTGTTTCTTCAGTTTTTGCACATCACAGGATATACATTTCATCCACAAGTTCACAAATTAATAAGCATTTGTTTCAACTTTAACCACTTCTTGCTTCAGAACACATGTATTGTCAGGGTATTCTTGACTGGTCATTTCATGAGACTTCTTTCCAAACACATTATTTTGAATTTCCATAATCATTTTGAAGCAAAACTCACACACTCTTTATGATAAACCTAAACACAAATATTTCCATTACATATATACCTGGTTGGAATGAATGATTGTATATCAATATACGATTTCCTTTAATTTTTCAGATATCAGTTCAATTCATTATTTAAAGTTCCAAAAAGTTATATTATTTATTCACAGTATGGTCTATTCATGCTTTTTCTCTATGTTCCTAGAAACAGGGTACACCTCTTTGTACCCCCGATTCTCATTTTACATCTTCAATATATTGCTCCCAGAAATGGTGAAAGAAATACTCATGTCACCTCATTATCACAGTAATATTCTGGACAAAAAATGGAAAGGTCACACTTATGATTGTACCAAAGCCTAAATGGAAAGTGAACATGGATTTCTAAAAACATCCATGTCCAGGTTGCCTAATGCTGTCAATTGTCAATCCTATTGGTGACTACATATTTGTTTTTTTCCTAATTTATATATTCAAACTCAACCCTGTTGAAAATGTCTAATTCTATCACTCACTTTATACTTTGCCTGATTTCGTAATGTTTCTATTGATATCTGCTTTTCTACATATTTTCCCCAGTTCAACATAGTGACTGACTCTTCATATGTGCTGACATTTACATTCACTCAACAACCGAAAGTCTATTGCTAAAGAACTTTTGGTCCAAATCCTATACTCACTCTTCTTCCTAAACCTACCGACTATCTTCCTAATCCTACTGAATATCCCTTTTTGACTGGATGTTCTCTTCTAAATTCAATCATCCAATGTACAAGGTCCTATGCCATTGTATATCGAATTATCTGAGGCATCTTTGCAGAACATCATTCAAAGCTAAGTATCCCAATCAAGGGCAAAACCCTTCTGGGCTTCAAATCATACCTAGATTTCTGTTTTCCTACTTATATTTCACCTCTATATTCTTGTAAATATTGCAGGTTCCCAATACCATTATTCATCACACAGAATCACTCGTAATCCAAATCAAACCTGTTTTTAACCCCAAGTATACACTGTTCCCTCAATCATTTTACAGAAGAGCAGAGACAGAGTGGTTCTTACAATACAGGAAAGTTGGGGACCTTCAACCTGATGAGAACCTCAAATGTCCATGCACAAATGGTACCTGGAGAAGTTGTAGGCAGGTATGAAGCACCTGAGAGAGCAAAAGTCATCTTCCATGGCAAACAACCTGGTCAGGATGAAGGGATGTGTCTGAATCTGCCTCTCTCTCTTCTTATTGTACAGAAGATGGACCAAACCAGGGCTGAGTGGAGAGCTGTTCCCGGGTGCCAATGGTGATATACATTCTACCTTATGAAAGTGTCACAGGAAGTTCTGGCAACCTCCATCTTATGTTACCCTTGGAAGCAACTGTTAGGACAAAGTGGTTGCCAAGGCAGTGACCTCATTCAGTTCCAAAGAATGTGAAATACCTCATTTCCTTGGTGATGGAACTCTCTGACCTTGGTATCCAAGAAGCCAGACACCCAGAGGCAGTCCCAGACCCAGTCCCAGTGGGCTCACTTGTTTGGATTTACCAAGGACAGAGTCAGTTTTCTTGGTACCTAATGATGTGAGGATGGCCAAATGCCAGGAGAGCTCTGAAGATGGACCTTTCCTGAGAAAACAGGTAGTGGCTAACCACTTTTTCCTGACATCTTCACAGAGTTGGTCAAGGAATCAAGATCTGAGAGAAGACAGGCCATTTCGGGGGAACATAGTATGGCCCACCAGTCAGAGGACACTCCGGATAGTCACAGACGTACTTGGGGGAAGGAGGTGCCTTTGTGGGAGTGGGTGTGGGTTTGTTGTTTTGTCTCATGTTCTGAGAATAGATAGAAAAGGCGGTTTGTTTGGTTTGGAGTGGACAGTTTCTAGTAAGTCATTTGACATGGCGAGTGTTTCTCTTTCTGTGTATCCCACTGTTTCCGTTATTGTAGACATTAGAAAAGAGAATGCATTAATGGATGTGTCCTGTCTAGTATAAATCTTCCCATAATTCCTCCTGCCCAATATATGAATGGACTGCAGCTTGTCTTATCAATGTGCAACACCTGCTATCTTTCTAAGTTGTTGTTTTCTTCCTGAATTCTGGCCACTCTCCAGAATAGGCTCATGGATTTGTGTACAAAATATGTACCACCTCCCAGCTCTGTGACATGGCCATGTACTGGATAGCTGAAGAGAATGGCGAGCATCTCAAAAAACTCAGATATCAGTGTGACCAGGAAAGTCTCAGTGCAGAAACCCTGCTTTGGGCCTTTTGCTTACTTATTGTTGTGTTGCACTGAATGTCAGGAAGGTCTTTGCCTCAGGCCACCCCTTTGTGAAGCCTGAAGAAAACAGTTTTCAAATGGAAATGAATGGGCCTCACCTGTGGCTCTTTATCAGCCTCTTGGACCTGTGTGTGGCTGTGACTTAGATTCTCAGCACCTGATGGATCTTAAGAATGATCCCACGTGAGCTTCCAAAACCAAAATGGCAAAAAATATCATTCATTGTGGATGAAGTCTCTTGCCTTCCTCTGTTAGGTTCCTGCACTCCATCAAATGACAATAGGGATTCTTTGGGTCAAATGAGTTCTTCAAAGCCCTGCAGAGGTGCTTGTGTTTTCGCATGACCCTAAATCACCTAAAGAATCGATACCTAAAATCAGTAGGCCTCAAATTGGAGAAACAAAGAAGTATTAACGGCAGGCTTATTTGTTCGCTCCTGTTTCAGAGAAACGGTGTCCAGGCTACCCTGACTTTAGGCAAATGAGGGGCAAACGAGCTGATTTTGGACACTGTCTTGGGCTGCTCCCCTCATGGAAACCTCCAGCCAGAGGTTAAGATGATTGACTATATGGAATAAGATGAAGGCCATGTGGGAGTGTTTTGGTTTTAATTTTGGTCATTTGTGTTGCATTGGAAAAAATGACTGGGTCCACGTGAGCTTGAACTCTGGTGTGATTCCCCTTAGAGACTGGGTTTTGGAACTGAACTCAGAGAAGCATTGCCATGAATTTTGTTGGGATTTTAAGAGGCCACGCATGAAAGTCGCTCGTGGAAACTGAGACCTAGGCCCCGGGTGGATTTCCACAGAGGCCTGGGAATCTCAGCAAGGATATCACATGATTTTATTCTTAAAGAAATGGCAGCCATAGTTGAGAGTCAAAACACACATGGACCTCACATTGTAGACCTCAATGGGCCTGGCCTAATGTGACCTTTTGTCCACTCTTTGGGAAGCCGTGCCTGTGAGAGTTCTCCAGAGATTTCATTGAAATGAGCTTCCTCACCATTTAATGTTTGCTGAATGAACTGAAACCCACAGTGCCTCCAACTTCATGGTTGAAAAATGGCTAGATAAATACCATGAAATTTTTGAAATTCCTATGACCAGGTGGCACTGGAGAAACATTGGATGTCCTGTTGCTGATCATGAGTATACCAGACAGTGCCTTGATTTACTGAGTTTCATGAAAATGGTGTAGAACAGAGATGCCAGAAATTTGGAGCCTGCTGAGTAGTGGGTCTAGAGCAGTGGTGGGGAGGTGTTTGCTAAAACATCCGTGGTAGGGCCATGTGGATCTACCATTGGATTCCAAATGGCTTGTAACTGACATGGTGCAGCCAACAGACCCTTATATGTAAAGGCATCTTGTTATATGGAGAGTTTTCAGAGGAAAATTAAGAATCAGGTTGATATGGACAAGGGGGCAATGGGGCAAGGTGTGAGAGATAGGAGCCTAGTTGGTGCATTCTCTTGCAGACCCTGACCCACCACACGTGACAGAACTCCCTCCAGCACTGTGTCCCAGTTTAGCTCCTAGTATTTCGTGAAACAAATACCAAACTCACAGTGCAGCAGCAAAAACACCACAAAAAGTGGAAGAGGACCAAATGGCGTCACAGTCCACACGGGGAGACACTTAGTCCCCTGTGGCCTCAGTTTACCTACAAAGAGAGGATTCAGCACTGCTTCATCTTGTTCATTGGAAAATAAGAAACCATGTCCTCCAGGTCACATAGATGCAGACCCAGCTTTGATGGTCTCACTACAGAGGAAGCCAAATCTCCAGAAAACTACATATATTTCAAGTGTGGAAGCTCAGAGGCAGTTTCTCAAAAAGTTTTTAGGCCAGCAGAGCTCCATGTTTGTGGAGTGTTTACCCTGTCCCTTAGTTTTGGAAACTCCTCTACCACCTCCAAGGTTGTGAACTCCTGAGCATTTTCCATTCCAGATATGTATTCACTGATTTTGTAACTCTTCTCCTCTAATTGTGTCTTACTTGGGGTGAAGGTAATGTCAAGGCATTGTTCTGGATGAGAGCGGGAGGATATTTGTGCAGCATATATTTACATACACATTGGATTCATTTTCCAATTTTCCATTCGAAATACTGAATCCCTGACACTAACCCATACCTAGTAGACTCAGACTATTCATCCTAATATAATGGAGAAAATTAACCCAACACAGTAGAAATACAAGTACTTCAGAGGAGACATGTTGTATAGTTGGACTTGACATTTGCATTATATAAGGTAGGAGTTATAAATCTAGTCAAATTTATTTGAAATATTCTCCATGTGTTTTAAACTTAACAAATATGTGAATTCTTGTTTCCTTTTTCTGTAGTCTATTCACACATGTATATTTATATGCATATATAGAATCCTATCAGGTATCACACGTACATTTTTGTGAGGTGGCTGTCTTGGCAGATACAAAATGTGAGAAGAGTTCACTCCTCCTAAATGCTGTTGGAAATGAAAATTCAACTTATAGGACAGCGTCCTTGTAGAACAACATCATACATTAACTCATGTTCAGTAAAATAAATATTTTTGCATTTGTGGATGATACATATTTACTGATGAATTTCGATTGGCATTTATATTGGTAATTTTTAATGTCTGTGAGTTGTGTGTGTGTGTGTGTGTGTGTGTGTGTGTGTGTGTATAGGTATAGATATAGATATAGATACACTCTCCAAATTTTTCAAAATATGAAATATATGTGTCTAATATACACTCTCTAAATTCATTCATGTTCATGTATGTGGATTTATAATCCACTTTTCACAAGATTATAATCAGAAATATTCCTCCACCTGAAATACATATTTGTTTCCTAGTACTGAAAACTAACTTCAGTGAATGGTGCATACAAATCCTAATTATTCTACAGTAACTGACCCAGTCTAACATCAATGCAAGTAGACTCCTATGGGACATGATATGTAATTTGTCATTCATTTGTATTCGACACTGGTACATTATTGTTTCTTCAGTTTTTGCACATCACAGGATATACATTTCATCCACAAGTTCACAAATTAATATGCATTTGTTTCAACTTTCACCACTTCTTGCTTCAGAACACATGTATTGTCAGGGTTTCTTGACTGGTCTTTTCATGAGACTTCTTTCCAAACACATTATTTTGAATTTCCATAATCATTTTGAAGCAAAACTCACACACTCTTCATGATAAACCAAAACACAAATATTTCCATTACATATATACCTGGTTGGAATGAATGATTGTATATCAATATAAGATTTCCTTTAATTTTTCAGATATCAGTTCAATTCATTATTTAAAGTTCAAAAAAGTTATATTATTTATTCACAGTATGGTCTATTCATGCTTTTTCTCTATGTTCCTAGAAACAGGGTACACCTCTTTGTACCCCCGATTCTCATTTTACATCTTCAATATATTGCTCCCAGAAATGGTGAAAGAAATACTCATGTCACCTCATTATCACAGTAATATTCTGGACAAAAAATGGAAAGGTCACACATATGATTGTACCAAAGCCTAAATGGAAAGTGAACATGGATTTCTAAAAACATCCATGTCCAGGTTGCCTAATGCTGTCAATTGTCAATCCTATTGGTGACTACATATTTGTTTTTTTCCTAATTTATATATTCAAACTCAACCCTGTTGAAAATGTCTAATTCTATCACTCACTTTATACTTTGCCTGATTTCGTAATGTTTCTATTGATATCTGCTTTTCTACATATTTTCCCCAGTTCAACATAGTGACTGACTCTTCATATGTGCTGACATTTACATTCACTCAACAACCGAAAGTCTATTGCTAAAGAACTTTTGGTCCAAATCCTATACTCACTCTTCTTCCTAAACCTACCGACTATCTTCCTAATCCTACTGAATATCCCTTTTTGACTGGATGTTCACTTCTAAATTCAATCATCCAATGTACAAGATCTTATGCCATTGTATATGGAATTATCTGAGGCATCTTTGCAGAACATCATTCAAAGCTAAGTATCCCAATCAAGGGCAAAACCCTTCTGGGCTTCAAATCATACCTAGATTTCTGTTTTCCTACTTATATTTCACCTCTATATTCTTGTAAATATTGCAGGTTCCCAATACCATTATTCATCACACAGAATCACTCGTAATCCAAATCAAACCTGTTTTTAACCCCAAGTATACACTGTTCTCTCAATCATTTTACAGAAGAGCAGAGACAGAGTGGTTCTTACAATACAGGAAAGTTGGGGACCTTCCACCTGATGAGAACCTCAAATGTCCATGCACAAATGGTACCTGGAGAAGTTGTAGGCAGGTATGAAGCACCTGAGAGAGCAAAAGTCATCTTCCATGGCAAACAACCTGGTCAGGATGAAGGGATGTGTCTGAATCTGCCTCTCTCTCTTCTTATTGTACAGAAGATGGACCAAACCAGGGCTGAGTGGAGAGCTGTTCCCGGGTGCCAATGGTGATATACATTCTACCTTATGAAAGTGTCACAGGAAGTTCTGGCAACCTCCATCTTATGTTACCCTTGGAAGCAACTGTTAGGACAAAGTGGTTGCCAAGGCAGTGACCTCATTCAGTTCCAAAGAATGTGAAATACCTCATTTCCTTGGTGATGGAACTCTCTGAACTTGGTATCCAAGAAGCCAGACACCCAGATGCAGTCCCAGTCCCAGTCCCAGTGGGCTCACTTGTTTGGATTTACCAAGGACAGAGTCAGTTTTCTTGGTACCTAATGATGTGAGGATGGCCAAATGCCAGGAGAGCTCTGAAGATGGACCTTTCCTGAGAAAACAGGTAGTGGCTAACCACTTTTTCCTGACATCTTCACAGAGTTGGTCAAGGAATCAAGATCTGAGAGAAGACAGGCCGTTTCGGGGGAACATAGTATGGCCCACCAGTCAGAGGACACTCCGGATAGTCACAGACGTACTTGGGGGAAGGAGGTGCCTTTGTGGGAGTGGGTGTGGGTTTGTTGTTTTGTCTCATGTTCTGAGAATAGATAGAAAAGGCGGTTTGTTTGGTTTGGAGTGGACAGTTTCTAGTAAGTCATTTGACATGGCGAGTGTTTCTCTTTCTGTGTATCCCACTGTGTCCGTTGTTGTAGACATTAGAAAAGAGAATGCATTAATGGATGTGTCCTGTCTAGTATAAATCTTCCCATAATTCATCCTGCCCAATATATGAATGGACTGCAGCTTGTCTTATCAATGTGCAACACCTGCTATCTTTCTAAGTTGTTGTTTTCTTCCTGAATTCTGGCCACTCTCCAGAATAGGCTCATGGATTTGTGTACAAAATATGTACCACCTCCCAGCTCTGTGACATGGCCATGTACTGGATAGCTGAAGAGAATGGCGAGCATCTCAAAAAACTCAGATATCAGTGTGACCAGGAAAGTCTCAGTGCAGAAACCCTGCTTTGGGCCTTTTGCTTACTTATTGTTGTGTTGCACTGAATGTCAGGAAGGTCTTTGCCTCAGGCCACCCCTTTGTGAAGCCTGAAGAATACAGTTTTCAAATGGAAATGAATGGGCCTCACCTGTGGCTCTTTATCAGCCTCTTGGACCTGTGTGTGGCTGTGACTTAGATTCTCAGCACCTGATGGATCTTAAGAATGATCCCACGTGAGCTTCCAAAACCAAAATGGCAAAAAATATCATTCATTGTGGATGAAGTCTCTTGCCTTCCTCTGTTAGGTTCCTGCACTCCATCAAATGACAATAGGGATTCTTTGGGTCAAATGAGTTCTTCAAAGCCCTGCAGAGGTGCTTGTGTTTTCGCATGACTCTAAATCACCTAAAGAATCGATACCTAAAATCAGTAGGCCTCAAATTGGAGAAACAAAGAAGTATTAACGGCAGGCTTATTTGTTCGCTCCTGTTTCAGAGAAACGGTGTCCAGGCTACCCTGACTTTAGGCAAATGAGGGGCAAACGAGTTGATTTTGGACACTGTCTTAGGCTGCTCCCCTCATGGAAACCTCCAGCCAGAGGTTAAGATGATTGACTATATGGAATAAGATGAAGGCCATGTGGGAGTGTTTTGGTTTTAATTTTGGTCATTTGTGTTGCATTGGAAAAAATGACTGGGTCCACGTGAGCTTGAACTCTGGTGTGATTCCCCTTAGAGACTGGGTTTTGGAACTGAACTCAGAGAAGCATTGCCATGAATTTTGTTGGGATTTTAAGAGGCCACACATGAAAGTCGCTCGTGGAAACTGAGACCTAGGCCCCGGGTGGATTTCCACAGAGGCCTGGGAATCTCAGCAAGGATATCACATGATTTTATTCTTAAAGAAATGGCAGCCATAGTTGAGAGTCAAAACACACATGGACCTCACATTGTAGACCTCAATGGGCCGGGCCTAATGTGACCTTTGTCCCCTCTTTGGGAAGCCGTGCCTGTGAGAGTTCTCCAGAGATTTCATTGAAATGAGCTTCCTCACCATTTAATGTTTGCTGAATGAACTGAAACCCACAGTGCCTCCAACTTCATGGTTGAAAAATGGCTAGATAAATACCATGAAATTTTTGAAATTCCTATGACCAGGTGGCACTGGAGAAACATTGGATGTCCTGTTGCTGATCATGAGTATACCAGACAGTGCCTTGATTTACTGAGTTTCATGAAAATGGTGTAGAACAGAGATGCCAGAAATTTGGAGCCTGCTGAGTAGTGGGTCTAGAGCAGTGGTGGGGAGGTGTTTGCTAAAACATCCGTGGTAGGGCCATGTGGATCTACCATTGGATTCCAAATGGCTTGTAACTGACATGGTGCAGCCAACAGACCCTTATATGTAAAGGCATCTTGTTATATGGAGAGTTTTCAGAGGAAAATTAAGAATCATGTTGATATGGACAAGGGGGCAATGGGGCAAGGTGTGAGAGATAGGAGCCTAGTTGGTGCATTCTCTTGCAGACCCTGACCCACCACACGTGACAGAACTCCCTCCAGCACTGTGTCCCAGTTTAGCTCCTAGTATTTCGTGAAACAAATACCAAACTCACAGTGCAGCAGCAAAAACACCACAAAAAGTGGAAGAGGACCAAATGGCTTCACAGTCCACACGGGGAGACACTTAGTCCCCAGTGGCCTCAGTTTACCTACAAAGAGAGGATTCAGCACTGCTTCATCTTGTTCATTGGAAAATAAGAAACCATGTCCTCCAGGTCACATAGATGCAGACCCAGCTTTGATGGTCTCACTACAGAGGAAGCCAAATCTCCAGAAAACTATATATATGTCAAGTGTGGAAGCTCAGAGGCTGTTTCTCAAAAAGTTTTTAGGCCAGCAGAGCTCCATGTTTGTGGAGTGTTTACCCTGTCCCTTAGTTTTGGAAACTCCTCTACCACCTCCAAGGTTGTGAACTCCTGAGCATTTTCCATTCCAGATATGTATTCACTGATTTTGTAACTCTTCCCCTCTAATTGTGTCTTACTTGGGGTGAAGGTAATGTCAAGGCATTGTTCTGGATGAGAGCGGGAGGATATTTGTGCAGCATATATTTACATACACATTGGATTCATTTTCCAATTTTCCAGTCGAAATACTGAATCCCTGACACTAACCCATACCTAGTAGACTCAGACTATTCATCCTAATATAATGGAGAAAATTACCCAACACAGTAGAAATACAAAGTACTTCAGAGGAGACATGTTGTATAGTTGGACTTGACATTTGCATTATATAAGGTAGGAGTTATAAATCTAGTCAAATTTATTTGAAATATTCTCCATGTGTTTTAAACTTAACAAATATGTGAATTCTTGTTTCCTTTTTCTGTAGTCTATTCACACATGTATATTTATATGCATATATAGAATCCTACCAGGTATCACACGTACATTTTTGTGAGGTGGCTGTCTTGGCAGATACAAATTGTGAGAAGAGTTCACTCCTCCTAAATGCTGTTGGAAATGAAAATCAACTTATAGGAGAGCGTCCTAGTAGAACAACATTATACATTAACTCATGTTCAGTAAAATAAATATTTTTGCATTTGTGGATGATACATATTTACTGATGAATTTCGATTTTCATTTATATTGGTAATTTTTAATGTCTGTGATTTGTGTGTGTGTGGTGTGTGTGTGTGTGTGTGTGTGTGTGTGTGTATAGGTATAGATATAGATATAGATACACTCTCCAAATTTTTCAAAATATGAAATATATGTGTCTAATATACACTCTCTAAATTCATTCATGTTCATGTATGTGGATTTATTATCCACTTTTCACAAGATTATAATCAGAAATATTCATCCACCTGAAATACATATTTGTTTCCTTGTACTGAAAACTAACTTCAGTGAATGGTGCATACAAATCCTAATTATTCTACAGTAACTGACCCAGTCTAACATCAATGCAAGTAGACTCCTATGGGACATGATATGTAATTTGTCATTCATTTGTATTCGACACTGGTACATTATTGTTTCTTCAGTTTTTGCACATCACAGGATATACATTTCATCCACAAGTTCACAAATTAATATGCATTTGTTTCAACTTTCACCACTTCTTGCTTCAGAACACATGTATTGTCAGGGTTTCTTGACTGGTCTTTTCATGAGACTTCTTTCCAAACACATTATTTTGAATTTCCATAATCATTTTGAAGCAAAACTCACACACTCTTCATGATAAACCAAAACACAAATATTTCCATTACATATATACCTGGTTGGAATGAATGATTGTATATCAATATAAGATTTCCTTTAATTTTTCAGATATCACTTCAATTCATTATTTAAAGTTCCAAAAAGTTATATTATTTATTCACAGTATGGTCTATTCATGCTTTTTCTCTATGTTCCTAGAAACAGTGTACACCTCTTTGTACCCCCGATTCTCATTTTACATCTTCAATATATTGCTCCCAGAAATGGTGAAAGAAATACTCATGTCACCTCATTATCACAGTAATATTCTGGACAAAAAATGGAAAGGTCACACTTATGATTGTACCAAAGCCTAAATGGAAAGTGAACATGGATTTCTAAAAACATCCATGTCCAGGTTGCCTAATGCTGTCAATTGTCAATCCTATTGGTGACTACATATTTGTTTTTTTCCTAATTTATATATTCAAACTCAACCCTGTTGAAAATGTCTAATTCTATCACTCACTTTATACTTTGCCTGATTTCGTAATGTTTCTATTGATATCTGCTTTACTACATATTTTCCCCAGTTCAACATAGTGACTGACTCTTCATATGTGCTGACATTTACATTCACTCAACAACCGAAAGTCTATTGCTAAAGAACTTTTGGTCCAAATCCTATACTCACTCTTCTTCCTAAACCTACCGACTATCTTCCTAATCCTACTGAATATCCCTTTTTGACTGGATGTTCTCTTCTAAATTCAATCATCCAATGTACAAGGTCCTATGCCATTGTATATGGAATTATCTGAGGCATCTTTGCAGAACATCATTCAAAGCTAAGTATCCCAATCAAGGGCAAAACCCTTCTGGGCTTCAAATCATACCTAGATTTCTGTTTTCCTACTTATATTTCACCTCTATATTCTTGTAAATATTGCAGGTTCCCAATACCATTATTCATCACACAGAATCACTCGTAATCCAAATCAAACCTGTTTTTAACCCCAAGTATACACTGTTCCCTCAATCATTTTACAGAAGAGCAGAGACAGAGTGGTTCTTACAATACAGGAAAGTTGGGGACCTTCCACCTGATGAGAACCTCAAATGTCCATGCACAAATGGTACCTGGAGAAGTTGTAGGCAGGTATGAAGCACCTGAGAGAGCATAAGTCATCTTCCATGGCAAACAACCTGGTCAGGATGAAGGGATGTGTCTGAATCTGCCTCTCTCTCTTCTTATTGTACAGAAGATGGACCAAACCAGGGCTGAGTGGAGAGCTGTTCCCGGGTGCCAATGGTGATATACATTCTACCTTATGAAAGTGTCACAGGAAGTTCTGGCAACCTCCATCTTATGTTACCCTTGGAAGCAACTGTTAGGACAAAGTGGTTGCCAAGGCAGTGACCTCATTCAGTTCCAAAGAATGTGAAATACCTCCTTTCCTTGGTGATGGAACTCTCTGAACTTGGTATCCAAGAAGCCAGACACCCAGAGGCAGTCCCAGTCCCAGTCCCAGTGGGCTCACTTGTTTGGATTTACCAAGGACAGAGTCAGTTTTCTTGGTACCTAATGATGTGAGGATGGCCAAATGCCAGGAGAGCTCTGAAGATGGACCTTTCCTGAGAAAACAGGTAGTGGCTAACCACTTTTTCCTGACATCTTCACAGAGTTGGTCAAGGAATCAAGATCTGAGAGAAGACAGGCCATTTCGGGGGAACATAGTATGGCCCACCAGTCAGAGGACACTCCGGATAGTCACAGACGTACTTGGGGGAAGGAGGTGCCATTGTGGGAGTGGGTGTGGGTTTGTTGTTTTGTCTCATGTTCTGAGAATAGATAGAAAAGGCGGTTTGTTTGGTTTGGAGTGGACAGTTTCTAGTAAGTCATTTGACATGGCGAGTGTTTCTCTTTCTGTGTATCCCACTGTGTCCGTTGTTGTAGACATTAGAAAAGAGAATGCATTAATGGATGTGTCCTGTCTAGTATAAATCTTCCCATAATTCATCCTGCCCAATATATGAATGGACTGCAGCTTGTCTTATCAATGTGCAACACCTGCTATCTTTCTAAGTTGTTGTTTTCTTCCTGAATTCTGGCCACTCTCCAGAAGAGGCTCATGGATTTGTGTACAAAATATGTACTACCTCCAAGCTCTGTGACATGGCCATGTACTGGATAGCTGAAGAGAATGGCGAGCATCTCAAAAAACTCAGATATCAGTGTGACCAGGAAAGTCTCAGTGCAGAAACCCTGCTTTGGGCCTTTTGCTTACTTATTGTTGTGTTGCACTGAATGTCAGGAAGGTCTTTGCCTCAGGCCACCCCTTTGTGAAGCCTGAAGAAAACAGTTTTCAAATGGAAATGAATGGGCCTCACCTGTGGCTCTTTATCAGCCTCTTGGACCTGTGTGTGGCTGTGACTTAGATTCTCAGCACCTGATGGATCTTAAGAATGATCCCATGTGAGCTTCCAAAACCAAAATGGCAGAAAATATCATTCATTGTGGATGAAGTCTCTTGCCTTCCTCTGTTAGGTTCCTGCACTCCATCAAATGACAATAGGGATTCTTTGGGTCAAATGAGTTCTTCAAAGCCCTGCAGAGGTGCTTGTGTTTTCGCATGACCCTAAATCACCTAAAGAATCGATACCTAAAATCAGTAGGCCTCAAATTGGAGAAACAAAGAAGTATTAACGGCAGGCTTATTTGTTCGCTCCTGTTTCAGAGAAACGGTGTCCAGGCTTCCCTGACTTTAGGCAAATGAGGGGCAAATGAGCTGATTTTGGACACTGTCTTGGGCTGCGCCCCTCATGGAAACCTCCAGCCAGAGGTTAAGATGATTGACTATATGGAATAAGATGAAGGCCATGTGGGAGTGTTTTGGTTTTAATTTTGGTCATTTGTGTTGCATTGGAAAAAATGACTGGGTCCACGTGAGCTTGAACTCTGGTGTGATTCCCCTTAGAGACTGGGTTTTGGAACTGAACTCAGAGAAGCATTGCCATGAACTTTGTTGGGATTTTAAGAGGCCACGCATGAAAGTCGCTCGTGGAAACTGAGACCTAGGCCCCGGGTGGATTTCCACAGAGGCCTGGGAATCTCAGCAAGGATATCACATGATTTTATTCTTAAAGAAATGGCAGCCATAGTTGAGAGTCAAAACACACATGGACCTCACATTGTAGACCTCAATGGGCCTGGCCTAATGTGACCTTTTGTCCACTCTTTGGGAAGCCGTGCCTGTGAGAGTTCTCCAGAGATTTCATTGAAATGAGCTTCCTCACCATTTAATGTTTGCTGAATGAACTGAAACCCACAGTGCCTCCAACTTCATAGTTGAAAAATGGCTAGATAAATACCATGAAATTTTTGAAATTCCTATGACCAGGTGGCACTGGAGAAACATTGGATGTCCTGTTGCTGATCATGAGTATACCAGACAGTGCCTTGATTTACTGAGTTTCATGAAAATGGTGTAGAACAGAGATGCCAGAAATTTGGAGCCTGCTGAGTAGTGGGTCTAGAGCAGTGGTGGGGAGGTGTTTGCTAAAACATCCGTGGTAGGGCCATGTGGATCTACCATTGGATTCCAAATGGCTTGTAACTGACATGGTGCAGCCAACAGACCCTTATATGTAAAGGCATCTTGTTATATGGAGAGTTTTCAGAGGAAAATTAAGAATCAGGTTGATATGGACAAGGGGGCAATGGGGCAAGCTGTGAGAGATTGGAGCCTAGTTGGTGCATTCTCTTGCAGACCCTGACCCACCACACGTGACAGAACTCCCTCCAGCACTGTGTCCCAGTTTAGCTCCTAGTATTTCGTGAAACAAATACCAAACTCACAGTGCAGCAGCAAAAACACCACAAAAAGTGGAAGAGGACCAAATGGCTTCACAGTCCACACGGGGAGACACTTAGTCCCCAGTGGCCTCAGTTTACCTACAAAGAGAGGATTCAGCACTGCTTCATCTTGTTCATTGGAAAATAAGAAACCATGTCCTCCAGGTCACATAGATGCAGACCCAGCTTTGATGGTCTCATTACAGAGGAAGCCAAATCTCCAGAAAACTACATATATTTCAAGTGTGGAAGCTCAGAGGCAGTTTCTCAAAAAGTTTTTAGGCCAGCAGAGCTCCATGTTTGTGGAGTGTTTACCCTGTCCCTTAGTTTTGGAAACTCCTCTACCACCTCCAAGGTTGTGAACTCCTGAGCATTTTCCATTCCAGATATGTATTCACTGATTTTGTAACTCTTCTCCTCTAATTGTGTCTTACTTGGGGTGAAGGTAATGTCAAGGCATTGTTCTGGATGAGAGCGGGAGGATATTTGTGCAGCATATATTTACATACACATTGGATTCATTTTCCAATTTTCCATTCGAAATACTGAATCCCTGACACTAACCCATACCTAGTAGACTCAGACTATTCATCCTAATATAATGGAGAAAATTAACCCAACACAGTAGAAATACAAGTACTTCAGAGGAGACATGTTGTATAGTTGGACTTGACATTTGCATTATATAAGGTAGGAGTTATAAATCTAGTCAAATTTATTTGAAATATTCTCCATGTGTTTTAAACCTAACAAATATGTGAATTCTTGTTTCCTTTTTCTGTAGTCTATTCACACATGTATATTTATATGCATATATAGAATCCGACCAGGTATCACACGTACATTTTTGTGAGGTGGCTGTCTTGGCAGATACAAATTGTGAGAAGAGTTCACTTCTCTTAAATGCTGTTGGAAATGAAAATTCAACTTATAGGAGAGCGTCCTAGTAGAACAACATTATACATTAACTCATGTTCAGTAAAATAAATATTTTTGCATTTGTGGATGATACATATTTACTGATGAATTTCGATTGGCATTTATATTGGTAATTTTTAATGTCTGTGAGTTGTGTGTGTGTGTGTGTGTGTGTGTGTGTGTGTGTGTATAGGTATAGATATAGATATAGATATACTCTCCAAATTTTTCAAAATATGAAATATATGTGTCTAATATACACACTCTAAATTCATTCATGTTCATGTATGTGGATTTATAATCCACTTTTCACAAGATTATAATCAGAAATATTCCTCCACCTGAAATACATATTTGTTTCCTAGTACTGAAAACTAACTTCAGTGAATGGTGCATACAAATCCTAATTATTCTACAGTAACTGACCCAGTCTAACATCAATGCAAGTAGACTCCTATGGGACATGATATGTAATTTGTCATTCATTTGTATTCGACACTGGTACATTATTGTTTCTTCAGTTTTTGCACATCACAGGATATACATTTCATCCACAAGTTCACAAATTAATATGCATTTGTTTCAACTTTCACCACTTCTTGCTTCAGAACACATGTATTGTCAGGGTTTCTTGACTGGTCTTTTCATGAGACTTCTTTCCAAACACATTATTTTGAATTTCCATAATCATTTTGAAGCAAAACTCACACACTCTTCATGATAAACCAAAACACAAATATTTCCATTACATATATACCTGGTTGGAATGAATGATTGTATATCAATATAAGATTTCCTTTAATTTTTCAGATATCAGTTCAATTCATTATTTAAAGTTCAAAAAAGTTATATTATTTATTCACAGTATGGTCTATTCATGCTTTTTCTCTATGTTCCTAGAAACAGGGTACACCTCTTTGTACCCCCGATTCTCATTTTACATCTTCAATATATTGCTCCCAGAAATGGTGAAAGAAATACTCATGTCACCTCATTATCACAGTAATATTCTGGACAAAAAATGGAAAGGTCACACTTATGATTGTACCAAAGCCTAAATGGAAAGTGAACATGGATTTCTAAAAACATCCATGTCCAGGTTGCCTAATGCTGTCAATTGTCAATCCTATTGGTGACTACATATTTGTTTTTTTCCTAATTTATATATTCAAACTCAACCCTGTTGAAAATGTCTAATTCTATCACTCACTTTATACTTTGCCTGATTTCGTAATGTTTCTATTGATATCTGCTTTTCTACATATTTTCCCCAGTTCAACATAGTGACTGACTCTTCATATGTGCTGACATTTACATTCACTCAACAACCGAAAGTCTATTGCTAAAGAACTTTTGGTCCAAATCCTATACTCACTCTTCTTCCTAAACCTACCGACTATCTTCCTAATCCTACTGAATATCCCTTTTTGACTGGATGTTCTCTTCTAAATTCAATCATCCAATGTACAAGATCTTATGCCATTGTATATGGAATTATCTGAGGCATCTTTGCAGAACATCATTCAAAGCTAAGTATCCCAATCAAGGGCAAAACCCTTCTGGGCTTCAAATCATACCTAGATTTCTGTTTTCCTACTTATATTTCACCTCTATATTCTTGTAAATATTGCAGGTTCCCAATACCATTATTCATCACACAGAATCACTCGTAATCCAAATCAAACCTGTTTTTAACCCCAAGTATACACTGTTCCCTCAATCATTTTACAGAAGAGCAGAGACAGAGTGGTTTTTACAATACAGGAAAGTTGGGGACCTTCCACCTGATGAGAACCTCAAATGTCCATGCACAAATGGTACCTGGAGAAGTTGTAGGCAGGTATGAAGCACCTGAGAGAGCAAAAGTCATCTTCCATGGCAAACAACCTGGTCAGGATGAAGGGATGTGTCTGAATCTGCCTCTCTCTCTTCTTATTGTACAGAAGATGGACCAAACCAGGGCTGAGTGGAGAGCTGTTCCCGGGTGCCAATGGTGATATACATTCTACCTTATGAAAGTGTCACAGGAAGTTCTGGCAACCTCCATCTTATGTTACCCTTGGAAGCAACTGTTAGGACAAAGTGGTTGCCAAGGCAGTGACCTCATTCAGTTCCAAAGAATGTGAAATACCTCATTTCCTTGGTGATGGAACTCTCTGAACTTGGTATCCAAGAAGCCAGACACCCAGAGGCAGTCCCAGTCCCAGTCCCAGTGGGCTCACTTGTTTGGATTTACCAAGGACAGAGTCAGTTTTCTTGGTACCTAATGATGTGAGGATGGCCAAATGCCAGGAGAGCTCTGAAGATGGACCTTTCCTGAGAAAACAGGTAGTGGCTAACCACTTTTTCCTGACATCTTCACAGAGTTGGTCAAGGAATCAAGATCTGAGAGAAGACAGGCCATTTCGGGGGAACATAGTATGGCCCACCAGTCAGAGGACACTCCGGATAGTCACAGACGTACTTGGGGGAAGGAGGTGCCTTTGTGGGAGTGGGTGTGGGTTTGTTGTTTTGTCTCATGTTCTGAGAATAGATAGAAAAGGCGGTTTGTTTGGTTTGGAGTGGACAGTTTCTAGTAAGTCATTTGACATGGCGAGTGTTTCTCTTTCTGTGTATCCCACTGTGTCCGTTGTTGTAGACATTAGAAAAGAGAATGCATTAATGGATGTGTCCTGTCTAGTATAAATCTTTCCATAATTCATCCTGCCCAATATATGAATGGACTGCAGCTTGTCTTATCAATGTGCAACACCTGCTATCTTTCTAAGTTGTTGTTTTCTTCCTGAATTCTGGCCACTCTCCAGAATAGGCTCATGGATTTGTGTACAAAATATGTACCACCTCCAAGCTCTGTGACATGGCCATGTATCGGATAGCTGAAGAGAATGGCGAGCATCTCAAAAAACTCAGATATCAGTGTGACCAGGAAAGTCTCAGTGCAGAAACCCTGCTTTGGGCCTTTTGCTTACTTATTGTTGTGTTGCACTGAATGTCAGGAAGGTCTTTGCCTCAGGCCACCCCTTTGTGAAGCCTGAAGAAAACAGTTTTCAAATGGAAATGAATGGGCCTCACCTGTGGCTCTTTATCAACCTCTTGGACCTGTGTGTGGCTGTGACTTAGATTCTCAGCACCTGATGGATCTTAAGAATGATCCCATGTGAGCTTCCAAAACCAAAATGGCAAAAAATATCATTCATTGTGGATGAAGTCTCTTACCTTCCTCTGTTAGGTTCCTGCACTCCATCAAATGACAATAGGGATTCTTTGGGTCAAATGAGTTCTTCAAAGCCCTGCAGAGGTGCTTGTGTTTTCGCATGACTCTAAATCACCTAAAGAATCGATACCTAAAATCAGTAGGCCTCAAATTGGAGAAACAAAGAAGTATTAACGGCAGGCTTATTTGTTCGCTCCTGTTTCAGAGAAACGGTGTCCAGGCTACCCTGACTTTAGGCAAATGAGGGGCAAACGAGCTGATTTTGGACACTGTCTTGGGCTGCGCCCCTCATGGAAACCTCCAGCCAGAGGTTAAGATGATTGACTATATGGAATAAGATGAAGGCCATGTGGGAGTGTTTTGGTTTTGATTTTGGTCATTTGTGTTGCATTGGAAAAAATGACTGGGTCCACGTGAGCTTGAACTCTGGTGTGATTCCCCTTAGAGACTGGGTTTTGGATCTGAACTCAGAGAAGCATTGCCATGAATTTTGTTGGGATTTTAAGAGGCCACGCATGAAAGTCGCTCGTGGAAACTGAGACCAAGGCCCCGGGTGGATTTCCACAGAGGCCTGGGAATCTCAGCAAGGATATCACATGATTTTATTCTTAAAGAAATGGCAGCCATAGTTGAGAGTCAAAACACACATGGACCTCACATTGTAGACCTCAATGGGCCTGGCCTAATGTGACCTTTTGTCCACTCTTTGGGAAGCCGTGCCTGTGAGAGTTCTCCAGAGATTTCATTGAAATGAGCTTCCTCACCATTTAATGTTTGCTGAATGAACTGAAACCCACAGTGCCTCCAACTTCATGCTTGAAAAATGGATAGATAAATACCATGAAATTTTTGAAATTCCAATGACCAGGTGGCACAGGAGAAACATTGGATGTCCTGTTTCTGATCATGAGTATACCAGACAGTGCCTTGATTTACTGAGTTTCATGAAAATGGTGTAGAACAGAGATGCCAGAAATTTGGAGCCTGCTGAGTAGTGGGTCTAGAGCAGTGGTGGGGAGGTGTTTGATAAAACATCCGTGGTAGGGCCATGTGGATCTACCATTGGATTCCAAATGGCTTGTAACTGACATGGTGCAGCCAACAGACCCTTATATGTAAAGGCATCTTGTTATATGGAGAGTTTTCAGAGGAAAATTAAGAATCAGGTTGATATGGACAAGGGGGCAATGGGGCAAGCTGTGAGAGATAGGAGTCTAGTTGGTGCATTCTCTTGCAGACCCTGACCCACCACACGTGACAGAACTCCCTCCAGCACTGTGTCCCAGTTTAGCTCCTAGTATTTCGTGAAACAAATACCAAACTCACAGTGCAGCAGCAAAAACACCACAAAAAGTGGAAGAGGACCAAATGGCTTCACAGTCCACACGGGGAGACACTTAGTCCTCAGTGGCCTCAGTTTACCTACAAAGAGAGAATTCAGCACTGCTTCATCTTGTTCATTGGAAAAGAAGAAACCATGTCCTCCAGGTCACATAGATGCAGACCCAGCTTTGATGGTCTCACTATAGAGGAATCCAAATCTCCTGAAAACAATATATATTTCAAGTGTGGAAGCTCAGAGGCAGTTTCTCAAAAAGTTTTTAGGCCAGCAGAGCTCCATGTTTGTGGAGTGTTTACCCTGTCCCTTAGTTTTGGAAACTCCTCTACCACCTCCAAGGTTGTGAACTCCTGAGCATTTTCCATTCCAGATATGTATTCACTGATTTTGTAACTCTTCTCCTCTAATTGTGTCTTACTTGGGGTAAGGTAATGTCAAGGCATTGTTGTGGATGAGAGCGGAGGATATTTGTGCAGCATATATTTACATACACATTGGATTCATTTTCCAATTTTCCATTCGAAATACTGAATCCTGACACTAACCCATACCTAGTAGACTCAGACTATTCATCCTAATATAATGGAGAAAATTAACCCAACACAATGGAAATACAAGCACTTCAGAGGAGACATGTTGT